>NC_056744.1:1151636361-1151936361 GCF_019279795.1 Protopterus annectens
AAGCAGTGCATGTAGCACTTGAGATTGGCACACTGCTGAACCATGCTTATGTCATGTCCAAGTGTACTGGGGCTTTAGCAGTGTAATCAAGTTAGAAACCATGCACTACAGATTTAAATTTGAATAATTACAAAGCTTATTTTTTCTTATATTGCATACTTTCAGCATAATATTATGCACAAGACCTGCACCTCAATATGCAGTCATTTTGAATTCTGCTTATGAAAAATTAATATATAGACTATGCTATTAAGTGGTCATCATGTAGTTATGAAAGTTGATAATTAAAAAGTTGTTTGTCTTAGCTTCCAAGCTCAGAAATGGTCTTTTCTTGGGTCACCACATAGTTTGCATGATGAGTTTCAAGGGGGGGGTTGCAGTTGCTTCCATGTTTGTTGCTACAAAAAGAATGTGCACCCCAACATTCTGACATCAGCTTTAGTGTTTGCCTTTTTCTTTAGTTCTTTGGTTCATCATAACCTCAATAGATACATCCCTTTACATCATTTTTGTTCTGATGCAGTGAAATACTTGTTTGTTAACTTAGCAGTATTGAAAAAACTTGGGCTTTGTAGTACTTAAATTGTTTATAGACTACCATTTGAGACAATGGAGCTTTTTTTTCATTTTGACAGAAACAGCAGCATTAGTGAAAAGTCTTTTAAGTAGTTTCCAAAGTAGCCATCACATTTTGGATAATTTTGTATTAATTATTTAAATAGACAACTGCTATAGATCGGACTGTTTTGGCATTACTTTATCTTTGAAATAATTTTATTTTAGCTGGCCTGCATGTATGTTTTGCTTTTGCTATGCAAAGGAGAAAATATATTTGGAATAAATAGATCCAGTAGTTTTCACACCATCTTTGGCTAAATTTTACCCAGAAAGTTCTGTTTTGTAACTAAGGGTACGTGCTTCTGAAATGTATCTGTGCCACAAGCTCTTTGGTTTGTTTTTTGTACTGATTTTTTTGTGGTGGGGAGGATAGCATTGCATGTAGCAGGGTCCATTATTAAAGGGTGGACTGAACTTGAATCTGGGAGCTTGTTTTCCTCCTAACCTGCAAGCCCCTTTGTTTAGCTTCTTGCCCTGTTTTAATACTTGAATTCCTTTTCTTAGCTGAAGAGATGTCTGAGGAGAGAGTTGTATTCTTAAGTCTACCCTTAATGTGGGAGTTGGTGTTTGTTTTTATTTTTGGGATTTGTGACAGTGTCCTACCTCTCCCTTAGTCCACACAGTCCATCAGCACTGAAAAAAGATGCAAAGAATCTGCTTTTAAACCGTTGTTTGTGTACTACTTGCTTAAGTAACCCTTTTGCACAGTATAACACAGTAATGTCTTTTGTACCTCTAAATGGCAATATTAGTCTACAATAATTTTGTAAGTGCAGGGATTGGTTCGTATGACTTGTTGACTATTCAAAAAAGAATTTGTTTCTTAACAGAGCATTGTTACTTTTAAGTAAAGGTTTATTTAGTAGGCAAGAATGCATTTATGGTATGTGAGGTCCATTCATTACCAAAATTGTTCAAATACTGCACTTTATTAAGAAATTATTCCAAGTCTGAATTTGTTGATAGAATTTGAAAGTAAGTTTTTTGATTTTTTTCCCAAAATTGTGTTGTATACCACAGTCATATAATTTTTCTTTGCCCACAAAGCAAGTGTCGCAGGTATGAATAGTAATAGAAACTGACATTGCTAATTGCTATGCACTGTTATTTGCAGTCTGTGATGTGTATATTTGATTAAAGTAATTCTAAAATAAAGCTTGGAAAACTTGTCTTATTCTTTTTTTTTCTTTCTTTCTTGTGCTTTATCCTGCATTGTGTAGCAGTTTTGTACAGTGAGAGAGATCGACATTGTAGCTTTATGGTGTTCATAGGTGTATACTAGGCTAACAACCACTAGGGCCCAGATATGACCCATAAATTTGATTTATATGGGGGTGATTTACTGACTGCCTCTCTCCATCAGAGACATAAGTGCCAGACCAGAGGTTAATTACTGATTACCCAGCCATTGGTCCAAATTGCACTTAAATAGGGATAGGGAGGAACTCTGCATCACACTTCACATGGATGGGGAGCCTGTTCAATGGAGTGGGAATTCTCTTGAGAAACCTGTCTGTCTCTCCAACATGTCCTGTTTATGTCACAAAATTTGAGTCCTTTAATCTAGTATTTCTAATGCTGCTTGTTTTGCGGATGTGCAAAAGGTTCAGCAGGGTCCAGAGATGCCTTCAGTAACGGGCAAAGATTACCTCTCAGAAGTCTGTATTATACAGAGTAAAGAGACTGGGCTTTGAGGCAATCAGTGTAGGACATTGTGTTTATTCCCTATATTCTTTTTGTTAAGGAACCATAGTGGATGTTCAAGTTGCATGTGTCTGGTCAGGTACATAGGGAAGGGGGCATTATGCTTTGATGCATTTAATGAGGGCAAAGTACAGTGGTATGATGACCTCTCTGGAACTAGATGCCATGCCTTTGCCTATAAGTTGAGCAATATAGACGGATTTTTTTTACTACCTTGGACACATCTTGGTCGAAGTGTAGGTTACTGTGTACATGAGTTCCCTGATCTCTGACTAGTTAATCAACTTTTAGAGGTGTTTTATTGCTGACATAGTGGCCAGCTTCCCAAAAGGTATTATAATGTATTTCTTGGTATTGGGTTTTAAGCTATGGCTTTGGGACCAGGCATTTGTCTGTGTTTGTCTTCTGGAAGGGTGTTCCCATCTTGGATGGATTCAGAGTTTGCGCTCAGTTTGCAATCATCTGCAAACTCTGTTAGCCAGAGACCTTTGACATTGGCTTTGACATCCAATAAGTAGATGCCAAAGAGGAATGGTCATAGCACAGTGCCCTGGGGGACTCCACTGGTGATCGGCCTCTTTGTGGAGGTGGCCTCACCGATTCTAACTTCCTTGGTCCTGTCAGTAAGCCAGCTAGCTAGCTATCCAGAGTGTTATAAATGGGTTTATACCTATAAGATTATTATCAATGTCCAAATGGGGTATTGTATCAAATGCTTTAGTCAGATCTATGTAGGCAGTATGCACCATTCTCCCCTCATCAATTACCTTACTGACATTTTCATGCAAGTCCACCAGATTCAGTAAGCATGACCTTCCTTTGACAAAGCCAGACTGGGATGAATCCAGCATCTGTAGGTCTTCTGTGTCCTTGTTGATAATTTCCATGGTTGTTTTCATGGCTTTGCAAATAAGAGAGGTCAGCCTAATAGGTCTGTAGTTTCCAGGATGTGTTGAAGGTCCTTCCTTGTGAAGGGGATGACCATCATAGTCCTCCATTCACTTGACACTTAGTCTGTTTTAAGAATATAGTTAAATAATAACTCCAAGGGTCCTGAAAAGTCATATATTAGACTTTTCAGGAGGCATCCTAAGATGTTAACGGGGTCCATTGAGGCCATGTCCTTGGCTTTAGCGAGCACAGCCAGTACATGCTCACTAGTTGTAGTTATAGTTCTGGTTACAGTTATGTCTGAGGGTATGTTTTGGGGGATGGTGGGGATAAAGTTGGAACTGAATTTGTCTGCTACCAGGTTTCTTATATCGCCAGGCTCAGTGAATGTGACACCATTAACCACCAGTTCAGCACACTGTTGTGTGCTGCCCTTGGGGTTTTTGACATAGCTGAAGAAAGTTTTTTGGTTGTCCTTCACCCTGGTGTATATCTTAACCTCCAAGTTGGAGTTACATGACCTAATTAGCCCTCTTAGTTGCTTTTAGTTTGATAAGAGAGTTTTTAACTTTATGGGAATTACCCTTTTTAATTTTGTTATAATTTATTTTCCTTTTGTGTATATCCTGTTTTATTTGGGATGCCACCAGGGCACTTTGTTTCTAGGGCTAGTCCTGGGATTCCATCTGGTAGGTACAGCAGTCTCTGTGCAGCCATTGATGTGGTTGTACAGAGTTTCTGAGAGCAATTTAGCATAGGCTGCTGTGTTCTGTGGGTTTAGGGGGGCACTGAATTTTAACAAATCATCACTTAATAAAAGGTAATTTGCCTTGGAATAGTTTCTGTTACTGATTTTAATGGGGTTATGAAGTTGATTTTGATTTCACTGTAGGCAGCTTTATGGTCGGTCCTTACCAGGGAGGGCAGTACACTGGGAAGGGGGGTGTTCAGCTCTCTCCCATATTGGTGAGTACAAGGTCCAGTATGTTGGAGCCGCTATTGGGCATATTCACTATTTGGTGAAAGGTGTTTAGATTTACAAAGTACAGGAATCTCCATGCCTGTGGATTTGAGGTCATGTAGGATTCCCAGGCTGTAAAGGGATAATTAGTGTCTTATGAGTAGGGCATTAGGTTGGATAGCAAGTGTCTCCAGCAGTTCCAGTAGGTCCAAGTAAGCATTGTGAGCTTCTTGTAGCATGGTGGGTGACCAATAGCTGTCTAGGATATAGCACGGGATTTTGTCTGTGGTGATCTGCATGTGGAGGAACTCCACCAAGTCATCCTTTTTGACCATCCTAGAGGTATACTTGTTATTGTTGCATATTGAGACACCTCCACCTTTAGCCTTTACCTGTGCAAGTACGGTTTTAAAAGTGTGGAAGACACTGAAACCTTGCACTGCCAGGGTACACTCTGCTGCTTTAAACCGTGTCTTGGTAACTGCACAGATGTATATATTCTTGAATCTGAGGAGAACTTGGTGCGAGTGAGTGTAGTTTACTATTTAGGCTCTTAGCATTGAGCAGTAGCACCTTGAGGTTCAGTTGAGTTGATTTTGTTATGTTGGTATGTTTGTCAGTTGGCATTGCCAAAAAAAAAGGCACTGTGAGGTTGGATAAAGTTCTATCTAGTGTTCGAAAGCCTAGAGGGGAAAGGTGCAGACCATCCTTGGCAAAACAATGTGGTCTGTTAATCATGTCCTCCCAAGCTGAAAATATTGGATCCCCTTAGAATGACACCAGAAAGACAGCCAGTTGAAATCATTTGTTGCTCATATTGTGGCATACTTCTCTGTGATGGTAATATGCTGCTTAGTGCTAGGCTCGTACCAGCCTAAATCACACAGCCTGAAAACTCCATAATGTCTCTTTTTATATAGTCCAGGGAGGTACATCTCAGGTCATTTACACCTACATATGGACTATGATGGAATAATATGGTACCTGTGGCATAATGACTTGAGTATATGCATGATTTGGTGGATCCTGGCTCCAGATATGCAACTGTTGTCCTTGTTCAGCCTGGTTCAGGGGGGTATCAGTATATCTTGCAAAGGAGTTCTCTGTGACAAGTCTTGGGAAATGTGTTTGCTTGCCTTAGGCGCTTAGTGTTTGGGGCTCCACTGAGGCTGACAGTATGTGTAATGTTAGGTGGTGTTTTTTCTGAGTGCATTTGGGCTTGCTGAGACATAGCTTCGACCACAAGTGGTCTAGGTGATCTTTGTTGTTTAGGAATATTAATTTTAATTGCCTCAGCAGACAGTAGTCCATGTGTGTTTGTGTTTTCAAAAACCTGAGGTCTGCTTGTATGCGAGAGTTTAGCATCCAGTGTCAATGTGCAAGTACACCTCTCCCATGCTGTGTTTAAGGATTAGGTGGTTGTCAGTAAACATGAAACAATTGCTACATTGTCTTAAGCTGCCCATATTCACCAAGCTGGCTACAGTGAAGTTAGGAAATTGCATTTGTATACTTTTCAGTCCTTTAATTGGTGAGCTACAAGGGGGTGGTATATTGTGTTTAGAAGGTTAAGGGTGCTTTATTGTAACAGATCATGCTAAACAGTATTAAATTCTACTACATTTAATCTTTACATAATTCAGAATTCCGCTGAATTTGTAGGTATTGCCACTCGATGCCTTACTAACTGCTGTAAGCTTGTTGGGACACAGGGTATTTGCTCTGTATTGCTGCTTTACAGTGTACAGTTTTATGAACCATTCTAGAGGGTATATTTGCTTTCTAGATGTTTTCTACTATGAAGGGCACTGCTAACCCATGCAAAACGAATAAACTTTATAGCACTAACCAATGAGCCCTCTAGCCAATAAAATGCCTACACTACAAGTCCTTTTGCATATTTCCCATCTCCGATAGACCAGGCAAACATTTCCTGCCACAAGATGGATAAACCCAGTCCCCCTGATGTAAAAACACAGTGGAAGAGTCTCGTAGGTGTAGTGCTGCCACAAACCAATTAAACAGCTAGCCGGAAATCCCTTGCTGAAGGTAATTTCAAAACAGTCTTAAAGCAGTAACAGTGAGAGGAAAAGTATTTAAAAAAATATAATGAAATGCACACACAAAAGCAGGAGACCGTAGAAATAACTGAAAATGACTTAAGCAAACATAGTTTAGCAATCAATGGTGCTTAACTTTGCCTGTATCGTTCTGGAAACAAGTAAAATGCTTTTGGAACTCAGACTAGGGCACCAGGCTTTGCTGAGCTCAAGGAAATGAGCAGGATACAATATGTAGTAAAGGAGGTTTACTCAAGCAATACTGATTTTCTGGGTGGGCATACAGTATTGTGGATCTTTGGAACACAGTGGGTGGGAAGAGAACTTAAATGGCTTATACAACAGACCATAGCAATGAAAGAGGAGAGGGAGGGACTTTGGAAATCATATTACCATAAAGGATGGAGGCCAGAAATGTAGCCTTATAAAACCACAACAATAAAAGGGGTGGGAGTGTTGGGAAAACATTTAAAGAACTAGCAGGCTAGCTAGAAAGGCATCTAATCAATTAAAGCAAATATTGGAGCTCTTTCAGAAATTTCACCTTAATGTGTTAGTGGGGAATGGGGCAGACACAGAATGCAACTTAAAGCAAGTAAATGAGCGGAATACAAAAGCACTGAAGCAGAGATAATTATTTCAGTATTGAACTTCTATTATAGTTTAAGGCACCAGACTGCGCAGAAATTTACCAGTAATATTGTTTATTGTAAAAATGCAGTAGTAAATGACTAAGGTTCAAATCTGGTAATACTACACAGTCCTGCCACAACTGTGAATTAAACTACAAGACAATGGCCCAGCAGGGTGTAAAATGTAAACGTCATCTACTTGACATTGTGATTGTTCATCTGACCAGTATATTCATTATAAATATTTTTTATTCAAATATAGACAGCGTGCAGACTTTTACACTGTCAGCTTGTTCAAGTAATGGGTCTGTAAAACAGACATAAACAGTTTTAAGTACCATGACATGGAGTTATAGACAGGATTGGTGTTAGAGGGGGGGGGTATTATTTTCTGTGTGATGCTTGACTTGTACTTCCTATTGAATTGAATAGCGACAGTCTGTTGCAGACCCATGTTTAAATACCAGATATTGTTTAGAAATTGGGTGGGATCCTAAAATGCATGGCAGACCTGAAGCCTTGTGTATTGACTGTACTGTTAATTCAGTGCTTCATGGAAATTTGCTGCATAATAAAAAAAAGGATGGTGCTTCCAACCCAGATGACCCTAGATCAATTAATTTGAATAAGAGCCAAGCCAAGGAAGAGTGGGAGTTGTAGCTGACACAGGCGCACTTGTCTGGGAAGGGGATACGGCTTGCTGCTTTTCTGACATGCAGGAGAGGAGGTTGGGTGTTATAGTGAGTTCAGAGCAGCAAATGCACCATGGCAGGGGCACACATCAAGCAGTGCATTCTATAAATGTCAGTCTTGCATTATAACATGTTTGGAAAGCTAATGTAGGCTAAAACTGCTGTGTAAGACTGGGTGTTATTGCTAAGTTAGAAACAAACCCTGGTGGCTGCCTGAATGACCAACTTCTGTGGCTGTTTTTTCTCTGAAGAGAAACAAATAGTTTAGTTAGGTCATGGAATAGTTTATGACTGCCTGACAGGCACAAGGAATAAAAAAAAAATTTATATAAATAAACATAAAGTCAGTGCATTGTTGTGATTCAAGTAATTAACTACAGCTTTTGGCTTCGTTCCTGTATAATATTGCTGTGCACACTGTCACCTCCAGAAGATTGGTGAACCACCCAAGAAAGAAGTAAAACAAAGAGGGAGGGTACTTGAACTTGCACATGTTCTTCGTCTTTCACTGTTTTGCAGTCATCACATTTGGGTTATCTGCCTGCAGGTAGCCCTCAGCCGGCCTGAATACCAGAGTCTTGGGATTTCTGCGTCAGATGCTGTTGCTTCTTCCATGACGTCAGGGGTATAAAACATGCTGCCAACGCCATTACATCAGTCTTTCTTGCCGTGCGGTGCCCTTAGCAGAAGCAGTTCGCAAGTGCCGGTCGGCCGACTGCTGAAATTTTCGTTTTTCAAGTTTCAGACCTGAAGTTTTCTAAAAGATAAGTACCCCACTGGGGATCCTTTTTCTTGCTCTAACCGATATCAGAAAAAATTAATAATTGTCTTGCCTGTGGAAAGCAAGTACCTCACAGAGATTTTCATTCTTACTGCGTCACCTGTTTAGGCCCAGACCACATCTCTCGCTGTCTGTTTTGTGCCTTGTTCAACGCCCGAACTATTCTTCGGGCTATTTTTGGAGCTAAATTCTTTTGCTCTCGATCTCCGTACTCCGAAATTTCTTCAGTAAGCCATCCGACTACCGTTCTTCCTAAGAAACGAAAGGATAATGACAGAGACAGTGTTGGTCCTAGGCTGCCAACGACACTACTGTTAAGCTAGTCACCAGTCCACCGGTACTCAGTGAGGTGCTTTCACAGCCCCTGATATCCGCTTCTACAGATTCGCAGGCCTCTACTGAGACCCATTCGGAGTCCGGTACGCCACGAGATGCTTTTTTGACTGTGGAACCTGAGGATGTCTCTACATTGGATGGGTCCGGAGCTGCTGTGCAGGCACCGGCTTCTGAGGGAGTTTTCAGGCCTTCCGATCTTCATATTAAACCGACAACTTCCTTTCAAACCAAAAATACCGAATTTCTCAGGCCTAAGCTCGCACTAAGCCTAGGAAACCGACGGCCAAAGCACATTCTAAGGCCCACATGCCACAAAAACAAATGATTAGAATGGCTGAGGACCTCATTACTTTAGTTGGGGAAGTTAGCCTTCCCCCTCAGACCCAGAACTGACTTTCCTTCTGATTCTTCTGATCAGGAATCTGTTTACTCTGATCCTTCTGATTTCCAGGACATATCCTTATCTACCTATGAGGATTCTGATGCAGTGGATTCCATTCCCTATGCTTCCCCACCAGAAGATTTTTCCTTTGGTGAAACCCTGCACACCCTTAGAGAACATTTCCACTGGGAGAGCCAGGACTACTCCCAGTCCAAAAAGAGACTCACGGAATTTTTAAGCTTGGCTCAGCACAGGCCTCTAGTTATCCCTCCTGTTCTGGATGTTGTAGATTGTCTTCCTGGAATCCAGCCTTACCCCTAATACCTTGCCTCCACCTCCCAGAAGACCTGACAGGTACTATAGAGTGCCTGACTCCCACATATTTCTTTTTAGGAATCCTACTGCGGATCCAGACACCATTTCCCAGGGACCTAAAGGCGTTAAGGCTACAACTGCCAAAAATCCTACCCCTTCAGACAGGGATTCCAGGGCATTAGACAGATGGGGAAAAAAGGTATACATCTCTGCTACGCTTGCCATTAGGGCTTTAAATTGCTAATTTCATATGTTAAAGTACCAGCAGCATATTATGGAGCTAATTAAACAAAAAATGCTGTTGATTCGTGATTGTGTAGAACACAAAGATTTACAAGAGTTAATGCATTCTGCTAACCAAGTTGGTAAACATACTTTGCAATGTATTTGATGCTTTAGAAGCATCTTGCAGGGCTGCTGTCACTGGGTCTGTTCTTAGAAGGCATGCTTGGCTTAAAGAACAAAACTTGCCAGATCATGTCAAAGCAAAATTACTGGATGCACCATTAAATCAAGAGCGTCTATTTAGTAATAAAACAGAAGTAGTCCTAAAAAGAATGGAGGAGAAAGCTAAATCTATGCAAATAGTTAAGGATTTCTTACCAGTACAGCCACCTAGATTCAGTAGGCATTGGCCTTCAAAAAAACTGGTCTTTTCCAGTCCCTTCCAGGCCTTCTCAGTCCAAACCCAGGATCAGCAGATCACAAAGACTTCAGTCTCAAGCTATGCACAGATCCAAGCAATGGAGTGCTCCCATGTCCAAAACATGGAGTAATAAGCCTCCATCCTTTGGTAAAAATGCACAGTGACTTATCCTCTTCCATGCCTTGCCCAAGTGCTTGCACCTTTAGGAGGAAAATTTGCACTGCCTGCCAAAAATTGGCAATACATTGCCCAAGACAAATGGGTCTTAAACATTGTTTCCCAGGGATACAGATTCCAGTTCCACTCACTCCCATCCATAAGCGGATGACCAGACCTCCCACCAAACCAATGGGCAGAGCCCCAAAAGCAAGCACTTTCTCTTCTCAGTATCAAGGCTATTCAACCTGTCACAGCAGAACAAAGGGGACAAGGTTTTACTCCAGACTGTTTCTGGTCCCCAGAAAAGAAAACTCTTGGCGTCCTATCTTGGATCTGTCTATTCTCAATACCTTTTTGCTGGTTCCAAAATTCAGAATGTTAATTCTCCAACAGCTGCTTCCTATGGTAGCCAAGGACTCCTGGCTAGCAACCCTAGATTTAAAAGAAGCGTATCTGCACATCCCCATAAGGGAATCTTACAGGAAATACCTACGCTCCAGAGCAGGCTCTATCTTGTTTCACTGTTGCAGTCATCACATTTGGGTTATCTGCTTGCAGTAGCACTCATTCGGACTGATTAACAAAGTCTTGGGTCCTGCGTCAGTTGCTGTCCCATCTTCCATGACGTCAGGTAGTCAGTGGTATAAAGCATGCAGCCGATGCCATTACACCAGTCTTTCTTGCCGTGCGGTGCCCGAAGCAGTTAGCAAGTGCCAGTCGGCCGACTCCTGAAATTTTTGATATGTAGTCCAATCTCGTCTAGATTCTTACCCTTGGGTTTGGAGCTGAACCTCGGCTCTGACTCTGCCATACTCTAGCTTGAAGTCTTCAATTGGCTCGTGGCTAAGAGGTATCCCATACTGCAATGAGCCCATCCCCAATCTCGTTTGCCGCTCGTTACGCTCAGACGTGGTCTCACTCTTGGCCGTAGCTAAGTATAATTTTTTCTTCTAAATTCAAACAAATTGTTGACCAAAAAGCTATTTTCATAGCTACCTTGTGTGTGTTGTTCTGCTGGTTGTATGGCCGGTTCCGTTGGCCTTTTGGTATCCCGTTCGCCCCTTGTCTCCACGGGCTAGGCCCGTTTTTCAGTCAGAGGACCTTGTTTTCCCTTCTGTCCAGTTGTAGCTTTCCTATTTGTTGGTGTTTTGTTGTTTCTGTGGTGTTAGTTTCTGGTTTCCTGGGCTAGGCCCGTTTAAATTAGTGGACCTAGTCCTCCTTGTGGTTGTCCGTCGTCTAGGCCGTTTCAGTTAGAGGCTCTAGTTCCCGCGCTCTTCTGTGTTTGTTTTTTGGTGCAAAGGTGTTCCTGTGTTCCCCTGTGTGGTGTGTGGAGTTTTCTTGTCAGCATGTCTAAAGATCCCAAAGAACACAGGCCTTCGGGCTTTAAAAAGTGTGTGCAATGTGGTTACAAGATGTCATTAACTGATGGGCACTCAGTGTGTATGTACTGTTTGGGTGCTATTCATCTCCAAGAATTTTGCTTGTTCTGCCACGCTTTCAGTCCCCGTGTACTGCAAGAGAGGAAGAACAAGCTTATCTTAAAAGGACTACTGAAACCTTCCTTTGAAGAAGACTTGGAGAGGTCTTCTAGCTCCAGATCCTCTCCTTCCAAACCGGACAAGAAATCAGAGAAAAAATCTTCAAAAAAAGCACTCTCCGGCTCCATCAGTTTCCTCGGAGCCACCAGAGAAAATCGCTAAAACTACTGTTACTTCTTCGGCTCCATTGGCTTCGGTGCCAACAGAAGGCAGTACACCAACTGTCGACATCGGCTCCCAGCATCTCGGAGCCGGTGACAGATATTCTAGTTCTGAGCCAGTCTCCAGTTCCTCGACCGGTTTCTCCATCTCATAGGTCTCCCTATGTAGGGAGATCCAGATCTCCGATCTTATCATCTAGGTCCTCTCGGACCCTATCTGATGACGATGTCAATAGAGTGGTGCAGAAACTGCTGCAGTCATCGGTGCTGGCTAAATTGTTTTCGGTTCCGGCCCACTCAGCCCCAGAGCCCATCCTCCCTTCCTCTTTGGCTGTTCCTCCTCCGAGCCTTTCTCGGCTTTCAGAGCTGGAGCTGTCGGTTCCGTTGGATGCCATGAGGTCGGTCCCAGTAGCCCCCACTGGTTTCTCAGCTCCAATCTCCACTCCGACCCCATCGGCGAAGTCCACTGGGTCCAGGATTCTCGGTTCACCGGTCGGACCCAAGAGGTAGGTCTCGGATCGATGATCTTTGGCTCCTAGCCTTCCTCTCGGTGCTTCGGTTCGGATGAACTTGGGTCCGGCATCGGCTTTGGACCTCATCTCTTCGGCTCCGAGGGCTACTACCGTATCTTCCATGGTCAGTCGACCTTTGGAGCCGTGGGGGGTTCAGCTTTCGAGGTCATGAGGAGCGTGCTGGCCAGGTCGTCAGCTGCATCTTACAGCACTGACACTCTGACCCCTCCAGCACTGGTATCAGTCTCGAATCACCCCCTGTCCATAAACAATGGAGACCCAAGGCCTCAGGATACCTCCATTGGTGGTCCCCAACCTTTTGAGGTCTTCCCGGAGTTTTTGCCTGAGGAGCCCCCCAGAAAGTGTGCGCAGAAGAGGAAGCACGTTGACTCCCAAGATGAGTCTCACGTTTGACACCGACCTCGAGGAGTCAGAAGGGTCCCCCAAGTCGTCTTCTGAAGATATCTCTCAGATATCCTGGAAATCTTGAGGCAGAGAGGTGACTGGCCCTCCAAATCCCCTTCTGAGGAGGAGTCGGTGTTCCTGAAGGACTTTGGGTCACAACCGTCCACCTCTTGGATTTCTCCCCTGTTCGAGCTACTGGATCTCATTTGTCGGAAGGTGTGGGAAACACCAGGCACAGTGAAACCAGTCCCTAGGACACCCAACAAGTTTTTGTCCGTTCCTCCAGACAAGGATTTTCTTACAAAAGGCATTCCAGTAGATGCCATGGTGGTGGCAGCAGCCACCAAGAAGGAACTTGCTGAAACTTCATCTACCATCCATCTCCCTAACAAGGAGTCTAGGGCCATGGACAGGTATGGGAAGTGTGTGTTTTCCTCAGTGGCCTTTACACTGTGGTCGCTGAACTATTTGTCACATTTTACATGGCTCCAGAGAGATCTCCTTAAACAGCTGGGAGATTCTCTACAGGGTAACGTTTCTGATGCTGTGGTTCAAAAGGTCAATGCTCAGCTGTCTACCCTAAATTCTATTACAACTCCTCCATGAGGCTGATCTCGTATGCAGCTGATGGAGCAAGCAAGGCTGCGGGTTCTGGAGTCTCTCTTAGGAGACACTCCTGGATGCACCTGTGCAACTTCGCGGAGGCTTTCAAGTCTACTTTCACCAACACCCCCTTTGACAGTTCATCCTTATTTGAAACCAAAGTGAAGGACACTCTCACTAGGTGCGAGCAGGAAGGAAAAACCCTATCTGCCATGGGAGTTCGTTTTTCCGTGCCTTCTAGACCTTACCCCAAGGGCCAGAAGGGTGGAAAAAGGTGGTTCAGAAAGTCGCAGAGGTTTTTTCATAACACAGAGTGATTCCCCCTCCAAAGGCAGAGGAGGGGGGGAATTCAGGTAGATGCCACCCTAGAGGCAGAAGAGGCCCTTGTAACCAGGGGGGCCGCGATTCCTTTTGTGGTTCTCCCTACCAGTGCTCCTGAGGGGAGGCCCGACTGTGCGTCTCTGGAGCCAGTCGGTGGTCACATTTCTCTATACCAAGAATCCTGGCGAGACATCACCCAAGGCAAGTGGGTATTAAAGAGAATTTCCAGAGGTTATCATATTCCCCTTCTTTCTTATCCCCCTCCAAACAAAAGAATCCTAGACATTCCACCCAGTCATAGTGATTCCGCAACTTTAGAAGTACAAAAATTGCTGTCAAAGGGAGCCATCCAGCCTGTCCCCGCAGACCAAGTAGGATTAGGGACTTACTCCAGATTCTTTTTGGTGCCATAAAGAACACAGGACCTGAGACCCATCTTGGATCTCAGCCATTTGAACCTTCATGTAGAGAAGTCCAAGTTCTGCATGGTCACGTTACAGTCAATTCTCCCGTTATTAGGGAAAGATGTGTGGATGTGCTCCATCGACCTCAAGGATGCTTACTACCATATCAAGATGGACAGGGCATCCAGAAGTCACTTATGCTTCCGGCTGGGAGCCAGTCATTTTCAGTTTCTCGCCCTGCCCTTTGGCCTCACCACAGCCCCCAGGGTGCTCAACAAATGCATGGCAGTGGTAACGG
The DNA here is from genome assembly GCF_019279795.1 of Protopterus annectens. Lineage (NCBI taxonomy): Eukaryota > Metazoa > Chordata > Ceratodontiformes > Protopteridae > Protopterus > Protopterus annectens. Next base: position 1,151,650,781 of record NC_056744.1, read on the forward strand.
CTCACTTAAGACGTCAGGGATTCCAAGTGTTTCCGTACCTGGACGACTGGCTCCTGTCTGCCACCACCAGGCATCTACTGCTACAGACCAGGGATGCCGCTGTTGCACTGTGCAAAAGTCTGGGAATTACTCTGAATTGGGAAATGTCTGCCTTGTTGCCCTCGCAGCGTGTTACCTTTATCAGCGCCGAATTAGACACGGTGCTCATGAGGGCCTTCCTACCAGAAGAGAGAATTCAGGTTTTACAGCAGCAGGTCTACACATTGCTACCATTGAAGAAGGTCAAGGCAAAAGTGGTCCTCAAGTTATTGGGGACCATGGCTGCCACGATTATGCTAGTTCCTCTTATGAGACTACACATGAGGCTTCTTCAGTGGCTTCTTTTTGCCCAATGGTCTCTACGGCTTCTCTCACTCTCCTGTCGTATTCTGATTACAGACAAGTGCAAGCAGGATCTGCGCTGGTGGCTTCAGACCAGCAATCTCAACGCGGGCATGCCTTTCGTTCTTCCTTCTCCAGTTGCCATGGTGACCACGGATGCCTCAGCAGGACAGTCCAAGGCATGTGGCAAGAGCACGAGACCCATTTGCATATCAATGTCTTGGAGATGAGAGTGATGCTATTAGCGTTGCAAGCACTTCAGGGCTTTCTTCCTCATGGGACAATTGCAGTCCACTCAGACAACATGTCAGTGGTATGGTATCTGAACAAGCAGGGAGGAACCAGGTTGTATCCCCTTTGCAGAGAGGCACTTCGAGTGTGGCAGTGGGCAGTATCTTCCCGATGCTTTCTAGTGGCAACGCACATACCGGGGAAGTCCAACGTGATTGCCGACAGTCTGAGCAGAGCTATTCTGATGCCTCACGAGTGGTCCCTGAACGAACAAGTGGCAGAACAGATTTTCCACAGATGGGGTCAGCCTTGCTGCGACCTATTTGCCAGCCCCCTCAATGCCAAATGCAGCAGCTACTTCATCCTTATCCCCCCGAAGGGGGAGGCACCCAGGGACGCTCTAGTTCACGATTGGCGTTCCGGTCTTCGCTATGCCTTCCCGCCAGTCCCCCTGATAATGAAGGTTATTCAGAAAGCACAATCCTTGGGAAGCAAGATGATACTGATTGCACCACACTGGCCTCGTCAGATTTGGTTCCCTTTTCTCCACTCTTATCTAATGGACGATCCATGGATTCTGGACCCAGAGCCAGATCTGCTGGCTCATATATCAGGGCAGTTCCATCCCTCCATTCAGACCCTCAAGTTGACAGCATGGCTGCTCCAATTCCATCCCTAGTCAGGCTTCATGATTTTTCCCAGGAGGTGGTTTATATTCTGTCTTCTTCCCACAAGCCTTCTACTAAGAAGATTTATTCCAATAAGTGGAAGAGATTCTCCATTTGGACTCATGAAAGGCATATTGATCCCTATACAGCTCCCATTTCATCAGTTCTAGAATTTCTTTCTCAACTGTTCAGCCAGGGATCAGCTGCGGCAACTATCAAAGTGCAGTTGGCAGCCATTTCTACTTTTCATGTTGCTAATGAACCTAATCTAATGGCGCACAGGCTTTGTAGGGCTTTTCTGAAAGGGACTATGCTACTTCAACCTCCAGTCTTTGATCCTGTAATGCCATGGGACCTCAATTTTGTGTTACAGCGGCTTACCTCACCTCCCTTTGAGCCCACAGCAACGTGTGACATTAAATTTTTGTATTGGAAGACAATCTTTTTGATAACCATCACTTCGGCTAGGCAGGTCTCTGAACTCCAAGCTTTATCTGTTCGGCCCCCTTACTTGGTATTTCACAAGGATAAGGTTTCTCTAAGACCTAATCCTTCCTTTATGCCAAAGGTTGCTTCGATTGTCGACCTCAACCAGTCCATTGAGCTGCCTGTATTTTTCCCTGAATTCTCTAACGGGGCAGAATTTAAGTTTCATCAGCTAGATGTTCACAGACAATTGCATTTCTATTTACATAGAACTAAAGATATTAGGAAATCAGATCAACTCTTTGTTTCATTCTCAGACAATAGACTTGGGGCTCCAGTTTCTAAAGTAACTCTGTCCAGATGGATTTCTAGTTGCATTTCCTTCATTTATACTTCAAATGCAAGGAATTACCCTTTAAGGTGAAGGCTCATTCTACACGATCAGTGTCTACCTCTACTGCTTTTCAGGCTAGGATGTCTATGGATGAAATTTGTGCTGCAGCCACATGGGCATCGCCTCACACCATTATTAGTCACTACAAATTGGATCTGATATCTAGAGGCAGATCTTCCTTTGGTTCCACAGTGCTCAGGAGTATTTTTCAATGAGCCACCCAAGGTTTAGGTGCTAGGGATGTTGTCCCAAGGGTAAAAATGTAGGCGAGATTGGACTACATAACATCAAGAAGTTATGTACTCACCATAACGTTCGATGTATGTAGTCCATCTTGCCTCACATTCTTACTAACCCACCCACCTACCCCCTCCTGGAGGACCTAAAGGTTTAGTCTCTGGTTTCAGTATCCTTTTTTGTTGGGTTGGTTCTTCATTTCAGTGTGTTTGTGTGTGTGTATGTGAGCTTGCAGCAAACAAGATCTGGGATGGGCGCGTTGCAGTATGGGATGCCTCTTAGCCACGAGCCAATTGAAGACTTCGAGCTAGAGTATGGCTGAGTCGAAGCCGAGGTTCGGCTCTGAACCCAAGGGTAAGAATGTGAGGCGAGATGGACTACATACATCAAATGTTACGGTGAGTACATAACTTCTTGTTTTCGAGTTTCAGAACCGAAGTCTTCAACTAAGCTAAGTACCCCATTGGGGATACTTTTTCTTGCTCTAAACCAATGTCAGTAAAAGTCAATAATTGTATTTCTTGTGGAAAGCAAATACCTCACAAAGATTTTCATTCGTACCGTATTCCTTGCCTAGGCCCTGACCACGATGTACCTCGCTGTCGGTTTTGTGCCTTATTTAAACAACAAACTTTTCATCATCGGTATATTTACGCTTCTAAATGTTTTGGTACTCGGTTCAGTTATCCAGATATGGCTTTGGTAAGCCAACTGACTACTGACATTCCGAAAAAACGCAAAGATAAAGACAGAGACAGACCACATAGGTCCAAACCTGCCGACGATGCTTCTCCTAAGCTAGTCGCCAGTACTCAGTGAGGTGCTTTCGCAGCCCCTGATACCCGCTACTTTAGTTTTGCAGGCCTCTACTGAGACCCATTTGGAGTCCGGTATGCCGTGAGATGCTTCACCTGTGGAACCTGTGGATGTCTCTACCTTGGATGAGTCCGGAGTCGCCATTTCACAGGGACCAAAGGGCATTAAGGATACTACTGACAAAAAATCCTACTCCCTCTGATAGAGATTCCAGGGTGCTGGATAGATGGGGTAAGAAGGTATACACTTCTGCAACTTGGCCATTAGGGCCTTAAACAGCAGCATATTATTGGATTGCTTAAACAGAAATTGATGTTGATTCCTGATTGTGTTGAAAATCAAGATTTACAGGATTTAATGCATTCTGCTGAACAAGTTGTAAAACATATTTTGCAATGTGGTTTTGATTCACTAGAGGCACCTTGCAAGGCTGCTATCACTGGGTCTGTACTTAGAAGGCATGCTTGGCTTAAGGAGCAATCTTTGCCTGATCATGTTAAAACTAAATTGCTGGATGCTCTCTTAAACCAAGACTGCCTGTTTGGCAACAAAGCAGAAGTAGTACTTAAAAAGATGGAGGAAAAAGCTAAATCTATGCAAACTGTTAAAGATTTCCTGCAAGTACAGCCTCCCAGATTTAGTAGGCATTGGCCCTCTAAAAATTGGTCCTTTCCTGCCTCTTCCAGGCCTTCTCAGTCCAAACCCAGAACCAGCAGAGCACCCAGGCTTCAGTCCCAAGGTACTCACAGGGCTAAGCAGTGGGGGGCTCCCACCTCTAAACCAGGGAGTGGTAAGACTCCCCCCCCCCCTATGGTAAACTGTCTCAATGACTTAACTTTAAATCTTCCAAGCCCTGCACAACTGACTGTTTCCTTAGGGGGGAAGATTGCCCTGCAGGCAAAAAGTTGGGAACTCATTACCCAGGACAAATGAGTTTTAAATATAGTTTCCCAAGGATACAGATTCCACTTTCACTCCTTACCAACCCCAAACGGTTGGCCAGACCTTCCCCAAATTAGTGTGCGGAGCTCAAAAGCAAATTATTGCTCTCTTAAGCATCAGAGCTATTCAACCTGTTCCAGAAGAGGAATAAGGACAAGGTTTCTACTCAAGAATTTTCCTGGTGCCCAGAAAAGACGACAACTGGCGTCCTATACTGGACCTCTCTATCCTAAACACTGTATTGGTGATTCCAAAATTCAAGATGCTAACTCTTCACCAACTGCTTCCTATGTTAGGCAAAGATGCCTGGTTGGCTACACTGGATTTAAAGGAAGCTTACCTGCAAATCCCAATAAGGGAATCCTGTAGAAAATACCTACGCTTCAAAGCAGGCTACAGGCACTATCAGTTCTCTGCACTGCCCTTTGGCTTATCTACTGCGCCCAGGGTATTCACAAAGTGCCTAGCTCTAGTCATTGCATTTTGCAGGCAAAGAAATATCCAAATATATCCATACCTGGACGATTGTCTATTTCAGGCAGAAAACCAGGACAAACTACTGAATCATTTGGAGTTTGTACAGAAATTGCTAACTTCCCTGGGGTACACTATAAACGAAAAGAAATCACATCTTGTACCCTGCCAACAAATTGTATTCCTGGGAGCAAGCTTGAACACAACTTCCCAGATGGCTTTTCTCACGCCAGAAAAACAAGGTCATTTGACAACCTACTTCAAACTACTGGCCACAAAGACCCAGCTATCTGCAAGAAAAGTACTACAAGCCCTGGGGTTCATGGCCTCCTGCATTCTACTAATTCCATATGCAAGACTGCATATGAGGAAACTACAATGGTATCTAAAAAGCCTATAGCAATGATTCCTATCATTCCTTGTCTACAGATAGTGTTCCTTTGGTGGGCAGACACCTGTCACCAAAACAAGGGACTGCCATTCACTCTACCCCCTGCCACCCAAACCCTAACAACAGACGCATCAGACTATGCATGGGGGGCCTACTTGGCAGGGAAGTGCATTCAGGGCAAATGGAAACCAAGTCAAATGCACCTGCACATCAATCAGAAAGACATGTTAGCTGTACAGAATGCTCTGACAGCCTTCAAGGACCACATCCTTCCAGGACAATTAATGGTAAAGACGGACAACACCACTGTTATGTGGTACATAAACAAGCAGGGGGGAACCCACTCATACCCTCTCTGCAGACTAGCCATGGCTCTGTGGAACACAGTGTTGAGCAACCAAGTGCACATACAGGCTCAATTCCTGCCAGGAAAGCTAAACACACTGGCAGATGAGCTAAGCAGAAATCTCGTGGACCCACACGAGTGGAAACAGGAACCAAAGATATTCAACATGTTGAGATACAAATGGGGGAGCCCAGATATAGACCTGTTTGCCTCCCCCCAGAACTACCAATTGAAAAAATTCTGCACAAGGACTCCCCACAAACAAGCTTGGAAAGTGGATGCCCTGTCCTTCACCTGGAAAAAAAACTATCAGTTTATGCCTTTCCCCCTCTGCCTCTCCTCTCCAAGGTACTACTAAAAATCAAACAGAAAAAAACAAGGACGATACTGATTGCACCAGACTGGCCACGCCAACACTGGTGTACCCCCTTTTGCGCAGTGTGTCACTGCAGGCACCCTGGCATCTGCCTCAGACCCCTGTCCTGCTGTCACAGCAGGAGAGCCAGATTCTGCACCCACATCTTCAAACCTTGAACCTGGCAGCCTGGCTAATTACCTGATCTCTTTGTTACCTCCCCTCAGTAAGCAAGTGTTGGATGTCATTCTGGAGGCAAGGAGGCCTAGTACCAGAAAATTCTATGCTGAAAAATGGAAAAGATTCTGTTCCTGGAACCAAACCCAGGGGATGGGCACAGCAGCGCCCAATTTACCTCAGATTCTTCAGTACTTAACTGAGATGCTGCGCATGGGCCTTTCCTTTTCCTCCATCAAAATTAATGCCTCAGCCATTTCGGCTCATTACAACACCGACCCACCCCTCTTCTCTCATCCACTGCTGAAGCAGTTCCTCGGAGGAGCCAAAAACTTAAGACCACCCAGGAGAGCCCCTACTCCAGTCTGGGACTGCTACTTTGTATTGGAAAAACTCACTCTACCTCCTTTTGAGCCAGCTGCAATTGCAGAGTTGAAATTCCTTTCTTGGAAGACAGCCTTCCTTTTAGCCATCACTTCAGCTAGAAGAGTGTGTGAATTACAGGCCCTCATGGCAGTGGAGCCTTTCATCATTTTTCATGCGGATAGGGTGTCCCTCAGGACCAATCCCTCCTTCATGCCCAAGGTGGTATCCAGCACCTTAATCCATTAATTTACCAACCTACTTTTCTAATCCACAGAACAAAGGGGAGCGAATTCTGCACTCTTTAGATGTGCACAGACAACTTGGATTTTATTTGGACAGGACTAAACCTCTCAGGAAATCTGAACAACTGCTGGTTGCATTTGCTGCAGGGGCAGAGGAGAAGGCCATTTCAAAGCAAACCATTTCTAAATGGATAGGCCATTGCATTAATTTCTGTTATAAGCACCATGGAAAGCCTAGCCCACAGGGGATTAGACCCCATTCAACCAGAGCTGCATCTACCTCTACAGCCTTTCTCAGAGGTGTCCCTACCAGGGACATCCTAGAAGCTGCTTCCTGGAGTTCTGTACATACCTTCACCAAGCATTACCATTTGCCAATTTTCTCTAAATCCAGAGCTGGCTTTGCCACTGCAGTCTTGCAGGGCCTTATAACTGGTCCTAATGCTATCTTAATTTCCTCCTCCCATCCTTAGCTTTGGGAATATACCCAAATGTGATGACTGCAACAGTGAAACACAAAGAACATAGTACAGTTGTGTACACTTACCATAAATGTAGATGTTCGAGTGTATTCACTGTTGCAGTCCTAGTTACCCTCCCTCCAACCCCCTGACTTCTATTGGCTCTACCTCTATTCTTGCTTACTGTGTTTAAAGCTTTTTGGTGTATTTGCTTTTTTGTTGGAGATGTAACCTTATATATATATATATATATATATATATATATATATATATATATATATATATAATTGGTTCCCATTATGGAGGCACCTGACATCTGGGGCAAGAAAAACTGATGTAATGGCGTCGACTGCATGCTTTATACCCTTGACTACCTGATGTCATGGAAGATGGGACAGCAACCGGCGCAGGACCCAAGACTTTGTTAATCAGGCCAACTGAGGGCTACTGCAAGCAGATAACCCAAATGTGATGACTGCAACAGTGAATACACTCGAACATCTACATTTATGGTAAGTGTACACAATTGTACTTTCTCTGCACTTCCCTTTGGCTTATCTACTGCGCCCAGGGTATTCACGAAGTGCCTAGCTCCAGCCATTGCATATTGCAGGCAGAGAGGAATTCAAATTTACCCATACTTGGACGATTGCCTGGTTCAGGCGGACAGTCAGAAATTGCTACTTCAACACCTGGCATTTGTAAAGAGACTTCTCACTTCACTGGAGTACACCATCAATTAAAAGAGACCACAACTGGTACCCAGCCAACAGATTGTATTCCTGGAAGCAAGATTGAGCACAACTTCCCAGATGGCATACCTCACTCCAGAGAAACAAATTTATTTGACAAACTATTTCAATCTACTGGCCACCAAAACTCGGCTATCTGCAAGAAAAATACTGCAAGCCCTAGGATTTATGGCCTCTTGCATTCTATTAATTCCATATGCAAGACTGCATATAAGGAAACTTCAATGGTACCTAAAAAGTCTCTGGTGTCAACATTCTCAAGACCAGGAAACAATGATTCCTATCATTCCTTGCCTAAGAACAGAGTTCCTTTGGTGAGCAGAGGCCTGCACCCACAACAAGGGACTCCCTTTCATTCTACCCCCTGCCGCCCAAACCCTAACAACAGATGCATCAGACTATGCATGGGGGGCTCACATGGCAGGGCAGTGCATTCAGGGCAAATGGAACCCAAAGCAAATGTACCTGCATCTCAGTCAAAAAGAAATGTTAGCTGTGCAGAATGCTCTGGCAGCCTTCAATGGCCTTATTCTTCCAGGACAATTATTGGTAAAGACAGACAACACCACAGTTATGTGTACATAAACAAGCAGGGAGGAACCCATTCCTACCCACTCTACAGAATAGCCATGGCTCTGTGGAACACCGCCTTGAGCAACCGAGCACAATTACAAGCTCAGTTCCTGCCATGGTAACTCAATTCACTGGCAGACGACTTAACCAGAAATCTCATGGATCCACACGAGTGGAAACTGGAACCCAAAACATTCAAGCTTTTGAGGAACAGGTGGGAGACACCAGAGTTGGACCTTTTTGCTTCCCCTCAGAACTATCAATTGAGCAAATTTTGCACCAGAACTCCCCACAGCCAAGCTTGGAAAGTGGATGCCCTGTCCTTCACATGGGAAAGCCTCTCAGTCTATGTCTTTCCCCGTCTGCCTCTCCTCTCGAAGGTTCTGCTAAAAATCAAACAGGACAAGCCAAGGGCAATCCTGATTGCACCAGACTGGCCATGCCAGCACTGGTATCCTCTTTTTACGCAGAATGACAGTGCTGCAACCATGGCACCTGCCTCAGACTGCTTCCCTGCTGTCCCAGCAGACAGGCCAGATTCTGCACCCTCAGCTTCAGACCCTGAACCATGCAGCCTGGCTAATCCCCTGAATTCAACACCAGCAAACCTCAGTAAGCAGGTGCTGGATGTCATTCTTGAGGCAAGGAGGCCTAGTACTAGAAAATCCTATTCAGAAAAATGGAAAAGATACTGTTCCTGGAGCCAGTCTCAGGGAATGGGCACAACTGTGCCCAACTTACCTCATATACTAGATTACCTAACAGAAATGCTCCACAAAGGCCTATCCTTCTCTTCAATTTAGGTCCATGCCTCTGCCATCTCAGCTCATTATAATACCGAGCCACCCCTCTCATCCTCTGATAAAACAGTTCCTGAGAGGAGCCAAAAATTTAAGACCCCCCAAAAGAGCTCCCGCTCCAGCCTGGGACTTTAACTGTGTATTAGAAAAGCTCACACTTCCGCCCTTTGAACCTGCGGCCACAGCAGAGTTAAAATTCCTCTCATGGAAAACAGCTTTACTTCTAGCCATCACTTCAGCAAGAAGAGTGTCTGCATTGCAGGCCCTTATGGCAGTGGAACCCTTCATTATCTTCCATGCAGACAGGTTTTCCCTCAGGACTAACCCATCTTTTATGCCCAGGGTGGTGTCTAGTATGGCTCTAAACCAGTCCATTCATTTTCCCACCTTTTTTCCTAATCCTCAGAATAAAGTGGAAAGGATCCTGCATTCCCTGGACATGCACATGCAGCTTAGGTTCTATCTGGACAGGACTAAGCCTCTCAGAAAATCTGACCAGCTGCTAGTCAGCTTTGCTGCAGGGGCAGAGGGAAAGGCCATTTCAAAGCAAACCATTTCTAAATGGATAGCGCACTGCATCCATTTCTGCTACAAGCACCATCGGAAACCTACCTCATAGGGGATCAGAACTCATTCCACTAGGGCTACATCTACCTCTACAGCATTTCTCAGGGGAGTCTCTACCAAGGACATCCTAGAAGCTGCAACCTGGAGCTCTATACACACTTTCACCAAGCACTACCACTTGCCTATATTTTCTAAATCCAGAGCTGGATTTGCCACAGCAGTCTTACAGGGCCTGATTGCCAGCCCTAATGCTTCATAACTACCTTCTCCCTTACTTAGCTTTGAGAATCAACCCAAATGTGATGACTGCAACAGTGAAACATGAAGAACATAGTATAGTTGTGTACACTTACCATAAATGTAGATGTTCAAGTGTATTCACTGTTGCAGTCCTGGTTACCCTCCCTTCAGCCCCCTGACTTCTCTTGATTTCTACCCTATCTTTTTTGTCTGGCATTTCTTATATTATTGGTATTTGTTTTTTGCTGGGGGTATTACATACCATGTAATTGCTTCCTATTTTGTGGGCACCTGACATCTGGGGTAAGAAAAACTGATGTAATGGCCGTCGGCTGCATGTTTTATACCCCTGACGACCTGATGTCATGGAAGAAGTGGCAGTATCTGATGCAGAAATCCCAAGACTCTGGTATTCAGGCCGGCTGAGGGCTACCTGCAGGCAGATAACCCAAATGTGATGACTGCAACAGTGAATACACTCAAACTTATCTACATTTATGCTAAGTGTACACAACTGTACTTTCTCCATTCAAATGTAGTTTGTTACTTTCTGAAGCATCTTTGTTTTGCAATTAATTTCATTTCCAGTTATACTTCGGATGTTAAAGGTGAAAGTGATTTTGCAAAAAGTAAGTTATTAGTGTGCTGTTTGATTTTTAGCATCATTCTTTTCTCCTTATGACACACTGAAAATGATGTCATGGTAGGTGTTGGACAGTGATTTACAAAAGCTACTAGGTTCTTTTGAAGAGCTTCTTACTTACATTGTGTTTAACTACTACATTTTGCATATGTTACATTCCTATGTAAGGTGATGTCCTATTTCACTGTTGCAGTAATCATAACATTAGGGATCGCCTGCCTAAGGCAGCCCGATGTCTGGCTAGTATACGAAAGCCTTAGGTTGCTTTAAGGTATGCTGTATGTCACAGGTATGCTTCTTGTGTAGCATAGGGCATAAAGGTGACAGCAGGTCGTACCATGCTCAGAACAACTTTGCAGCCAGTCAGGACACCATCTCTTGACAGTCTGTCTGAATGCCTAAAGTCTGTTGCTGAATTTCACAGAGCTGTTGCAGATAAGTGCCCGTTGGAGTTCCTTTTTTACTTGTCTTTTTTTGTGGCTTGTGGGGTCTCCTGTCTTCCAAGAAGGGTAAATGCCAGTGTGGGAGACAGATTCCCCATAAAGACCACCACAAACAGTGTCTGTTTTGACTTCCTGCCTCGCACGACCATACATCCTGTTCCATCTGTCAGGCTTTTATACCTAAAACTTCACATAGTAGACTTTCTTCTTTGCTGCTATATCTTGAGAATCAGCGACTTAAACTTCTCACGAAAGGTACGATGAAGGGGACTTCCCATCCTCAGGGACAGCCATCAGGGAAGAAGGACAAGAAGCCTAGGGTGGAATCTTCCACTGTTCAGTCTCCACCAGACGTCTCTCCCGAGGTGAGTGAATGCCCAGAGGTTTGCCTAGCTTTGTTTTTGGATTCCTCTACTGCAACTGGGTTGGAGGCCAGCGGGGATCTGGCTTTAAGCACATCTGTTCAGGGGGAACGATGCTTGATCATTTACAAGGGGCCAAGGGGTGTTCCTCAGGTTTTAGTCAGAAGTCGTCCGTTCTACCATTATTGAATGCCGTCCTGGATCAGAGCCTTCTAAGTTTTATAACGCAGACATCCCATTGAAGAAAAACAAAAAACTACACATTTCTCCTGCCCCTAAGTATCCACAGAGTGAGTGGCAGGCCCTCACTCTGGGTTTGGTTAGTGCTTTGATGGCATTGAAACCTCCTCAGGGTGTTTGTGTTCCAGCTCCCCCTTCGTCCTGTACTCCCAGTAAAAGACCCAGGAACAGGATTCCTCTGAGGAGAAGTTGGGTTTGGATGAGGAATCCCTTGCTTACTCTTGTCAGATTCATTCTCCTTTGGACTGTGAGTCAGCAGAGAGAGGAATCTATCAGTCCTGATACTCCCTTTGAAGAGATTTATGGGGACACAATCTGCAGGATTATGGAGTTCTTTAAATGGGATTGTGCTCAGGTCTCTGAGATTCATAAGAGGTACAATGAGTTGCTGCAGATAGAATCTCCTAAATCCTCTGCTGTTCCTCCTATTTTGGTTGCTTTCTTGGATGAGTTTTCCAATGTCTCTAAAGCTCCAGATTCTCAGCACTCTGCTCCCAAGAAACCTGATAGGTTTTATAGGGTGCCTGAGGACTGCAAAATTTTGTACATGTGCCCTGCTGCTGACCTCTCAGTGGTGTCTGTAGCCTCTGACAAGCCCTCTCAGTTGCAACTTTCGCTCGAATTACTACCCTCTGATAAAGATAGCAGAGCTATGGAAAGGCTAGGTAATAAGTTTTACACCTTGGCTACTTTGGCTTTTAAGGCTGTTAATTATCAGACCCATATACCCAGGTATGTGTTGGCACTCCTATCCCAGGCTTGTCAGGTTATATCTGATCTTCCAGACTCTGAGGGTAAAACTTCTGCTCTTTCCATGTTAGGGACTTCCTCCCACGTGACTTGTCATTCCATCAAGTGTGGTTATGATGCAGTAGATGCTTCTCCTAGGGCTGCTGCTTTTGGATCAGTGATGACGAAGTATTCTTTTTTTGTTTTTCTCAAAAACCTTTATTGAATTATCACCTGTGACATAGGCATTTACATTCATATAAAATAATCACACTATAATTAACATAAGTATTTTACTTCACATATGTTGCTGTATGTCATATAACCTAAGCAACATTACATAAATTAATTCCTGCCTTTTTCTTTTCTTTTTTTTTTTAAACAAGAAATATCTTTATTAAACCATCACTTACAACATTGGCAATCATATGTTTATACAAATGAAAACAAACCACACCGACACAATTCTAGTTGCAAGCATTTTACATCACAATCCATACTGACGCACTGCCAGTTGCAAATATACATCACTTATATCTACTCAGTCTTTTTCACTCACACATTGCATAGCTAATTTAAGTTCTGCTACTTTTTAAGCCTCATTTCACCATTGTATGCATTGTTAGCCCAATTCCGATTTTTTTTTCCTGTGTAGTTTGCTCCTACCCTTTTCTAAAGATCTCAATTTCAGTTATTTCAACTCTATTACTATATTCACCACTTCTAGTATAGTTGCTTTTGATTTCCATTTTCTAGTAATTGCTCTTTTGGCAGCCACCATTATTAGATACAGTAAGGCCTTACCATGGCTAGGCAATACCGATTCTATATCATAGCTCAGAAAAGTCACCTCCCTCATCAGACTGATCTGCCTACCCATCATCTCTGACCGTGCATCCAGCAGGTAATTCTTAACGTCTGCCAATTCACTGCACTCCCAGAAAATATGTTCCTAATATTCTTCCCAGTCACACTTCCAGCATTTGTTGTCTGCCTCAGGAACAAGTCTGTAGAGTCTACTTGGGGTATAAAAATATCTATGTAAATATTACCAGGCAAAAATCCTAAGTCATTTAGATTTTGTAGCAAGTTTGGGAGACCTACATATATCCTCCCATTGTTTCTTTGTGAATTGCTTATCCAATCTCTCTTCCCAATCCTTTCTAACCTCCTCTGATTGATTCTTATAGTTGTCATGCAATACTTTAGTTGCTGTACTAATTATTCCTTTTTTAATGGCAGCTTCTGTTCTAGATTCTATTAAAAACTCTACCAGTGCTGGTCGTTCGATTAGGACCCCCTATTTATTTCTCTTTGCCTATACTCTGATGCCAGTCCCTGATAAGGAAGGCAATTTTTAACCTGCAGTCCAAATAAATTCTTGGCATCTTCCCATTCTATCATCTTTCCCTCTCTAGTTATTTGCTCCCTTTACCTTGGTTCCTTGGCCAGTTTTCTCCAATAAATTCCAGCCCCTTCTTGCCTCTTGTCTCTATCCCTAATTGCAGTCATCCCTATTGGCAGAATCTTCTTTCTGCATTCTCATGTTGGTTTAGTTCTTAGAATGCTTTCTGCTAGTTTATGGATATAATATTCTGCATGATTATTGTTATTCTCCTTAAAGGCCTGCATCCAAATCCCAGTCTCTCCTTGTTTCTTCAACTTGCCGTATGTTTCATCATCATCCCTTTCCACTTTGAATTATAGTTTTCTGCTCATGCTATGTATAGGAGTTTTAACTGTGTAGCCCTGAAGTACCACTTCAAATTGGGTAATCTCAACCCTCCCTGTTCTACTAGAATCAGCTTATCCCACTTTACTCTTGCCATCTTCCCCTCCCAGATAAAGTCCTTCAGCTCTTTATTAATTGCTACTCACAACTTCTCCTCTGGTTAACAAATCTTCCATTTTCTCAGTTTTTGTATCATCCTTTGTTTAGTCTCTTCCCACATATACTTAGCTGCCACAATAGAATCATTTTTAATCCATACTCGTAAATATTTCATTTTATTATGTCCTCATAAATATGAGTATTCCTGAACCAGTTCATGTCTGGGTACATAGTTTACCACTATTGCCTTTGTTTTAGCTTCATTAATTTTGTATCCCTAAAAGATCTGAAACTCTCTCAAAATGTTCCACAGTGTCTTTTTCTGGTTTTGTCAAGTACAAAATAATATCATCTGCAAATAAAGCCAACTTTTATTGACTACCATACCAGTTATATCTTTGAATTTCTGAGTCCCTTATTTTCTTTGCCAATGGTTCTGAATGTAATGCAAATAACAAAGAGGAAAGAGGACACCCCTGCCTTGTTCCTTTGCTCAAGCATAAATTATCAGAGAGGACCCCACCCACTTTAATTTTCACCTCTGATCTCATATATTCTCCTAATCAACCTGATATTTTTTTCAGGAAATGCAAATGCTTTCATTGCCCTGCTCATAAAGTCCCAGCTTACTCTGTCACATGCTTCCTCTGCATCAAGACCCACCACCAACAATGGTATTTTCTAACATTTTAGTTCCCTCTGGATTATCAATGTTCTGTTAACATTGTCAATGTTTGCCCACCCCCCACAAAACCACATTGATCCAGATCTGTCAGTTTTGGCATTACTTTTGCCATTCCTTTGGCCATTGTAGACATAAGCACTTTATAATCATGGTTTAGTATTGAAATGGGCCTGTATGAAGCTGGATCTGATGAATACTTACCCTCTTTAGGTATTACAGCTACTACTGTTTTCTTCCAGGATGGTGGTACTTCTCTTCCTCATAAGACCTCTTAAGGTTAAACAAAACCTTCCAGATCTTTATCAGTTTTTTTCCTCCTAGCTTCCAAACTTTCACAGGAATACCATCTATTCCTGGGGACTTTCCTGTAGATTGGTTGTATATCACCATTTTTATTGCATCTTCTCTTATCCTGTTAGTAATTAAGCCTCCTCTACCTCTAACCTTGGCATATTTAATTCTTCCATAAACATTTCCATTTGTAACTTTTCTTGATTTTCATATTTCTCTGCTTTATAGAGACTCAGAATCTTCAAAAATATTTCTAATACCTGTACAGGATGTCTTGTTACCATCTTC
Source organism: Protopterus annectens (assembly GCF_019279795.1). Classification (NCBI taxonomy): domain Eukaryota; kingdom Metazoa; phylum Chordata; order Ceratodontiformes; family Protopteridae; genus Protopterus; species Protopterus annectens. The sequence continues at coordinate 1,151,666,132 of NC_056744.1, forward strand.
ATTATAGCCTCCCTAAGTCTGGTGACAGCCCTTTCTACTTTCTGTTGCCTGAGTCATTGTGCTAAATGTTTTTGTGCTCTAGCATTATTTCAAAAAAACAGTTGCTTAACAGCATCCTTTCTAAGCTCATGCATATTATCAAGGTAATCCCTTATTTTCTGCCTAGCATTCTGCAGTTGATCCTCTTCTTGTTCTGTGAGATTCCCCGTTCTTCAATACTTTAGCATTTGTCAGTCCCTCTAAATAATTCTTGTTACTTCTTAGCCATAGCTCCCTTTCTTTTATTTCCACCCTATTTTTAAACCACCTTAATTTTATCCCACACCCTAGCTATATTTTCAGAAGAAATTTCTATCCTCTCTAACAGCTCCTGAATAATCTCCACTACCCATTCCTTAAGTTCCTCTTTTGTCAACAGATAGGTGGAAAAGCACCAATGTCTCATTTTTATTTCATTACCCTGTGTTTTTAATTTTGCTATTATTGGCGCATAATCTGAAATAGTTATTGGGTCGGTATCAAGACCTTCAATTAAATGCACATGTTCCTGTGCAATGTAAATTCTGTCTAGCCTAGCCCAGTTTTTATATCTTGGGGAATAATCTGCAAAATCACTCTAAACTCCTGTTACTGTATTCACATCTTCCATGACAAATATTTTCATAAATGTCTTCAAAAATATACCCTCCTTTATTATATTTTTCATTTTGGGCCCCCCAGACTCATCTTCCCTGCTGCAAATCAAATTCCAGTCCCCACCTATAAGTAATATTCCTTGCTGAAAACTGATTATTTCTCCCAGGATTTTCTCAAGCTCCATTATAGCAGTTTTAGGTGGGATATAAATATATGCCAGTGAAATCCTCCTCCCTTGCCAGTAGTCCCTTAGCACTGCAAATCTGCCATTATCTTTTTATCTTCTTCTATCACTATTAGAGCTCCTTTTGCAATTAGAAGTACTTCTCTTTCTTTGTCCTAGGTATTCTGCTGAATAACCATCCTGAAAATCCTTCTTTATCAAATTAACATGTTTAGTTCTCTCCAAGTGTGTCTCCTGTGACATAGCTATTTGCACTCTATATTTTTAATATAGTTCACTACTCTTTCTTGTTAGTATTTATCTGTGAGGCCATTTACATTTAAAGACATTAAAGAAAGCATCATCGTATCAAAACATTATTCCCACCTTTTATGTATAACATCTTTTTCGTTAAATGTCTAGTTCCAGCTTTTGTGTTACATGCATACACTGTTTGGCAGGTTGAACTTTTATACAGTTGTTTTTTGTCATATACATTTGAGCCTATGTCACACCTTATAATACTTTTTGTTTTATTGAAAGCCCTCAAAAAAAAACACACTCCCAATACCCCCCTAAAACCTATTAACTTAATACTAACACACAAAACTGTAGATCTTCAAAATTTTGAAGTTTTACACTTCTGATAGGAACAAAAGTCCCAAACTGACAGCCACACTCACAGACGAGTTAACCTAAAAGAAATGTCATCCATGCTAAGATGCATGGTGCAGCCTGTGCTTCTACTAAGTGCTGATTGGTTTTGTCTTATCTTTATAGCTTTCCCAGCTGAGAAACCCCTGAATGTTTTCAGAGAACATTAACTACCTTGAGAAAGCTCCTGGATGCTTCAGAGAACATTATCGAGTTAGGGAGTATCCCTGGATGCCTTCAGAGAACATTATCTCCTAGCCAATTTCTCTTTTTGTTTTCCTCAGCCAATCACTCTCCAACAGACTGCAGCCAGTTTCTCTCTATCAGATTGTCTCCATGGAAACATGAAGACCAGCTGCAGAATTGATGTTCATCGTGTTTCACTGTTGCAGTCATTACACTTGGGTTATCCTGCTGGCGGGCTACCCGCAGTCGGCCAGAGTTACAAAGTCTAGGTCCGGCGTCGGTTGCTGTCACCTCTTCCCTGACGTCAGTGTGCCAGGGGTATAAAAGATGCAACTGACGCCATTTTCTCCAGTCTTTCTTGCCGCATGGTGCCCAAAGCAAAAGCAGTTCGCAAGTGCCGGTCGGCCAACTCCTGAGATTTTCGAAATTGAGTTTCAGAACCGAAATCTTCAATAAAGCTAAGTACCCCATTGGGGAAAATTTTTCTTGCTGCAGACCGATGTCAGTAAAAGTTAATAATTGTATTTCTTGTGGGAAGCAAATACCGCATAAGGACTTTCACTCTTACTGTATTCCTTGCCTAGGCCGTGACCACAATGTTACTAGTTGTCAGTTTTGTGCTAGATTCAACAAACGCACTATTAAACATCGGTTTGATTTTGCTTTACATTATTTTCACCGAAGGTTTAACTACATAATGCCGTCGGAACAACCGATGACCGGAATTTATAAAAAACGCAAAGACAAATAAAAGGACAGGCATCCGAGGTCCAAAACCGATGACAAAGCCTCTTCTAGGCCAGTCGCCGGTTCTCAGTGAGGCTCTTTCGCAGCCCCTGATACCTGCTACCTCAGAGCCACAGGCCGTATCCGACAGCCATGTGGAGACACTGAGGCCTGTGGAAACTCAAGGTATTGGGCCTGCGGAAACTATTCCCTCAGATGGGTCCAGAGCTGCTGAGCAGGCATCGGCTTCTAAGGGTGTTTTCAGACCTTCACAGCTAACTATTAAGTCCACTACAGCAGCCAAGGCAAAGTCAAAAACACCATTAAAGACAAGGAAACAAGTACAGCATTCTCAAACAAAAGCAAAAATGGAGTAGAAGGCAATAAAGAGCACAAATAACCAGATAAATTGCCCTGAAAACCACAAGGGAAGCTCGCAACACAGTAGGAAACTCCAAACTAGATACAGTTGATACTCGCAACACAGTAGAAACTCCAAATTGAGTTCAGTACAGCATTCTCTTGAACAGTCATCCATGCCAAAGAAACAGATGCTTAAAATTGCCGAAGACCTAATTACTTTAATCAGGGGTTCCCATCCCCCTCCTGACAAAAGGCCTAGGCAAGACACTGACTATGATTCCTCTGACCAGGTTTCTATTTCCTCTGATTCCTCTTCTGATCAGGGATATTCTCTCCCTCCCTATGAGGAATCTGATGCAGAAGAGTCTATACCTTCAGCCTCTCTGCCTGAGGATTATTCTTTTGGGGAAACCCTGCACACCATGAGGGAACATTTCCATTGGGAGAGCCAGGATTACTCCGAATCCAAGAAAAGGCTCAGAGACTTTCTTTTATTGCCTCAGCACAGCCCCCTGGCTATTCCCCCTGTGCTTGATGATGTTTTCTCTGAATCCAGTTTGTCTTCTGATTCTTTACCCCCTGCACCAGTCAAGCCAGACAGGTACTACAGGGTCTGTGACTCTCATAAATTTCTTTACAAAAACCCTGCGGCAGACCCAGAAACAATTTCTCAGGGTCCTAAAGGGGTTAAGGCTTCCACTGCTAAAAATCCTGTTCCCTCGGATAGGGATTCCAGAGCTCTGGATAGATGGGGGAAAAAGTTTACACTTCTGCAACTTTAGCTGTAAGGGCTTTAAATTGCCAGTTTCACAGTTCCTCATGTCCTTGTTAAAACAGAAAATGGTTACAAACTCTGAAAGTCCTGACAGTAAGGAAATGCAGGATTTATTGCATGCAGCTGAACAAGTGGGAAGCATACGCTCCAATGTGGTTTTGATTCATTAGAGGCTTCTTGTAGAGTCGCAGTTACAGGCTCTGTCATTCGAAGGCATGCTTGATTGACAGAACAAAGTTTACCTGAACATGTTAAAGTAAAATTATTGGATGCTCCACTACAGCATGATACTTTGTTTGGTGTTAAGGCAGAAGAGGTGAAAGAAAATGGAGGATAAAGCAAAATCAATGCAGACAGTAAAGGATTTCTTACAGGTTCAACCACCTAGGTTTAGCAGAAACTGGCCTTCAAAAAATTCGTCCTTTCCGGTGTCAGACAGGCCACAAAGAGGCAGATACAGATGCCCAAGAGGCAGATCTCAGCCCCAAGGCTCCTACAGACCTAAACAATGGGGTGCTTCAGCCCCCAAAGGAGGAGAAGACAAATCACAACCTTATAGGAAACAGTCCCAATGACTTCCCTCTACAAATGCCAAGCACTTACCTTTTGGCAGCACACCTAGGGGGAAAGCTAGCACTTTTCTCAAACAATTGGCACATAATCACCCAGGACAAATGGGTACTGAATATTGTTTCTCAGGGTTACAGGTTCCACTTTCACACCCTTCCAAAATCAAAAGGTATGCCGGATCTGCCACAAAACCAATGGGCAGAAGCACAAAAACAAATTGCAGTTCTCATGGACATGGGAACTATTCAACGAGTACCACAGCAAGAACAGGGACAAGGATTTTACTCAAGACTTTTCCTAGTACCCAGAAAGGACAAAGCCTGGAGACCAATACTGGACTTGTCAATCCTAAATACTTTCCTGGATGTTCCAAAATTCAAAATGTTAACACTACAGCAACTTCTACCCATGCTGGGCAAGAAGGCTTGGCTAGTTACTTTGGACCTCAAGGAGGCATACCTGCATGTCCCAATCTGACAGTCTTGCAGAAGATACCTCAGATTCATAGCTGGCTCAATGCATTACCAATTCTTTGCACTGCCCTTTGGCTTATCTACTGCACCCAGGGTCTTCACAAAATGCCTGGCACCAGTAATTGCATTTTGCAGACAAAAAGGAATTCAAATATATCCCTACTTGGATGACTGCCTTATTCAAGCAGAGAGCAAGGACATTCTTCTAAAGCATCTGGCGTTTGTAAAAAGATTACTAATTTGCCTAGGGTACACAGTAAATGAAAAGAAATCAAAAGTAGTGCCCTCTCAAGAGATAATATTCCTGGGTGCAAGCTTAAATACAACTGCCCAGATGGCTTATCTCACGCCAGACAAACAAAGGCAACTGACTCATTACTTTCAAATGATGGCATCAAAGACCCAGCTCCCTGCAAGACAAATTCTGCAGGCCCTGGGCTTCATGGCGTCCTGCATTCTACTAATTCCATATGCAAGACTGCATATGAGGAAACTACAATGGTATCTAAAAAGTGTTTGGACTCAACATTGCCACAGACTGGAAACAATCATAACTTTAATTCCCTGCCTACAACAGGAGTTTCATTGGTGGTCCCAGGCCTGTCACTACAACAAGGGACAGCCTTTCACCTTACACACAGCCAGGCAGACAATAACAACGGATGCATCGGATTATGCCTGGGGGGCACATATGGCAGGAAAATGTATTCAGGGCACGTTGCCCAAGGAACAAATGCATCTTCACATCAATCAAAAAGAGATGCTAGCTGTACAGAATGCCCTGACAGCTTTCAAGGACCTACTACATCCAGGACAACTATTAATAAAGACGGACAACACCACTGTTATGTGGTACATAAACAAGCAAGGGGGCACACATTCTTACCCCCTATACAGGCAAGCCATGACTTTGTGGAACACAGCACTGACCTATCAAGTACATCTGCAGGCACAATTCCTGCCAAGAACAAAAAATACACTGGCAGACGAACTAAGCAGAAATCTCATGGATCCTCACGAATGGAAACTAAATCCACAGGTGTTCAGCATGATAACAGGGAAATGGGGACGCCCAGACATAGATCTTTTTGCCTCCCCTCACAATTGCCAACTACAGAAATTCTACACAAGAACTTATCACTCTCAAGCATGGAAAGTGGATGCTCTATCATTCAGCTGGAAAACCCTGACAGTTTATGCCTTCCCTCCACTGCCTCTTCTTACCAAGGTGCTCCTAAAAGTCAGACAAGAGAGGCCAAAGATGATCCTGGTTGCCCCAGACTGACCATGTCAGCACTGGTACCCAATTCTAAAGAGCTTGTCTCAAGGCCCAGCCTGGCCTTTAACTCTAATTCCTCGTCTTCTGACCCAACAAAACAATCAGATTCTGCACAGTCAACTCAGAACCTTAAATCTGGCAGCATGGCAGATAATGTAGCCACTCAAACTGCGCCTCTCTCTAAAGCTGTTATGGATGTCATTTTAGAAGCCAGGATGCCCAGCACTAGGAAATCTTATGCAGAAAAATGGAAGAGATTCTGTGCTTGGAACCAGGCACAAGGGCTCGAACCACTTGTTCCAAATATACCTCAGATTTTACAATACCTTACTGAGATGCTGAACAAAGGCCTGTCCTTCTCATCAGTTAAGATCCATGCCTCTGCCATTTCAGCTCATTACAATACGGAACCTCCTATTTTTTCACATCCTCTACTAAAACAGTACTTCAGAGGGGCAAAAAACATAAGACCCCCAAGGAGAGCACCAATACCAACTTGGGATCTCAATTTTGTTTTAGAAAAGCTCACACTACCTCCTTTTGAACCAGCCAGCACAGTTGATATAAAATTCTTAAAAAAACTGCTCTGCTCCTAGCAATTACTTCAGCAAGAAGAGTCTGAGAATTACAGGCATTAATGGCTGTGGAACCTTTCATCATTTTTCACCAGGACAGAGTTTCTCTTAGGACAAACCCAACATTCATGCCAAAGGTGGTTTCCAATGTGGCTCTTAACCAAACCATTCATTTACCAACTTTCTACCCAAACCCCTAGAATAAAGGGGAGCGGCTTTTGCATGCTTTGGACATACACAGACAGCTATGATTCTACTTGGACAAAACAAAAGCTTTCAGAGAAACTGAGTAACTGTTTGTAGCCTATGCTGCAGGACCACAAGGAAAGCCTTTCACAAAGCAGACAATTTCAAAATGGATAGGATACTGCATTCACTTCTGTAATGCACAACATGGCAAATCAGTGCCTAAGGGCATTAAGCCACATTCTACCAGAGCAGCAGCCACTTCAGCAGCCTTTCTCAGAGGAGTACCAACCAAAGACATTTTAGAAGCTGCAACCTGGAGTTCAGTGCACACTTTCACCAAGCATTACCATTTACCTCTCTACTCTAAATCCAGAGCAGCCTTTGCCACTGCAGTTCTGCAGGGCCTGGTAGCCTCTCCTAATCCTATTTAGACCCAGCCGCCCAACCTTAGCTTTGGGATTCAACCCAAGTGTAATGACTGCAACAGTGAAACACGATGAGCATAGTACAGTTGTGTACCTACCATAAATGTAGATGTTCGAGTGTATTAACTGTTGCAGTCCAGGTTACCCACCCATCATCCCCCTTTTTCATTACTGGGACTTTTCTGTACTTCTCAACTCTACACAACCTATGTGGTGTATTTGCTTGTAGATGAAGGAAATGTTTATATTAGTACATGCATGCTTTTTGGCATAATTTATTATTTTCAGCCTTCCTATCTGGGGGCACCTGACATCTGGGGCAAGAAAAACTGAAGAAAATGGCGTTGGTTGCATATTTTATATCCCTGGCGCACTGACGTCAGGAAGAGGCGATAGCAACCGACGCCGGACCTAGACTTTGGAACTCTGGCCGACTACGGGTAGCCTGCCAGCAGGATAACCCAAGTGTAATGACTGCAACAGTGAATACACTTGAACATTTACATTTATGGTAGGTACACAACTGTACTTTACTGAGCCTGCACGTATTTGGTAGAAAAAAGCCTCATAATATTCAATGTTCTTTTTCATTTACTTGCTCTCTATCAAAACATCTTACTAAATCATTCTAAGCTCTTTAATCCAGTCATCTACATTTCTTAAAACTGAACATGATGAGAGAGAGAAAGAAAAGAAAAAAAGAACAACAGTACCTGTTTACAGTCCACAATACACTTACAAATAACTGGAAAAAGTACCTTATAACATGCAAAGAAAGCTACATGCCACAAAAATAGAAGTTATGTTCTTACCATAACGTTCCATGTTAGTTGTCTTCTTCTCGCCTTCTTCTTGCTGGATGGGTTCGGAGCCGACCTTGGCTCCGACTCGGCCACTCTAAAAGCTCGAGAGTTGGTTCCACTGGCTCGAGGCTCCCCTTATATCCCACAATGCTAGGCGTGAGTTACCTCAGATCTCGTTTGTAAGCTAGGCCCAGCTTATAATAGTAACAGAATAACTATAAACAAAGTCCACCTCTATAAACCAGGGAGAAGAGAAGGGTGACCTACATCCTGATCCAGGAAAATATGCACAGCAGCATATACCTAAAGTAAAGAGGTGGTAGAAAGAGAGGTCACAATCAAAACTCCTCTAGGTCTGTCCAGGCCAGGGGAAGGAGGGTGGGACGCAAGAAGAAGGTGAGAAGAAGACAACTAACATGGAACGTTATGGTAAGAACATAACTTCTATATGTTAAGTTGTCTATCTCGCCTTCATTCTTGCTGGATGGGACCGCGTCCCTAGCACCTTGTCCCGGGTGGCCTAACGGAACAGACTCTTGAGAACAGTGGAACCAAAATTATCTCTATGCCTAGAAGCTAAATCCAACTTATAATGAGAAATGAAAGTGTGAGGAGTAGCCCAAGTAGCCGCTGCACAAATGGTGTCAATAGGCAGTCTGTCTTGGAAGGCTATAGAAGTAGCCAAAGCTCTGGTAGAATGGGCTTTAGGTTTGTTAGGCAGCTTTTGGTGTCTAATTTCATAAACAAGGGAAATCAGAGATGTTAGCCATCTAGATAATGATACCTTTGAAACTGAAAGTCCCTTTCTGCCTTCTGCATAAGAGACAAACAGCTGGTCAGATTTTCTGAATTGTTTGGTTCTATCCAAATAGTACCTTAACTGACAATGAACATCTAGCCAATGCAATTTTTGTTCAGACCTGTTAGAATATTCTGGAAAAAAACACAGGGAGGTCAATGCTTTGATTTAGGTTAGACGCCGAGGCTATCTTAGGTAAAAAAGACAGGTTGGTTCGTAAAGATACCCTGTCCTTATGGAACAACAGATAAGGAGGTCGACAGCTGAGTGCATGAAGTTCTGAAACTCTTCTAGCTGAAGTAATAGCTACCAGAAAGAGTGTCTTCCATGATAGCAATTTTAAAGAACAGGAGGCTGCAGGTTCGAAAGGGGAAAGAATCAAAGAACTAAGAACTAAATTTAGGTCCCAAGGAGGAGGAGGATTTCTTATAGGAGGTCTGAGTAGAAAAACTCCCTTCAAAAAGGCTTTGCAAAGCTTGTGGGACATTATGGCAGACTCTGAAATGCCCACATGAAAGTTAGAAATAGCTGCCAATTGAACTTTAAGAGTAGAAGGAGATGAACCTGCATGGAAGAGTTCAGCTAGAAAATCAAGGACCATTTGGATGGAAGCAGTGAAAGGATCTATGTCCCTTCCTTGAGCCCAATAGGCTAAACGCTTCCACTTACTCAAATAAATCTTTCGAGTGGAAGATTTATGGGAAGCTATCAAAATATCTCGGACAGAGTGAGATATTTGAGGAAGCCTGGCTAAGGTTGGAATTGGAGGAACCAAGCAGTGAGGTTCAGAGAGGGAAGGAGCGATGAAACTGACCCGACTGATGGATCAAAAGATCTGGAACTAGGTCCAGATGCCAAGGTCGCTCAACAGAAAATGACGTAGAAAGGGGAACCAAACCTGTCGAGGCCAGTAAGGAGCAATGAGGATCAACGAGGCCTTCTGAGCGATAGCTTTCTGTATCACTTGAGAGATTAGTGGGAAGGGAGGAAATGCATACAGAAGTCCCGGGCCAAACTTGGACTAGAGCGTCTCTGCTGGGCTGGCCTGGTAAAGGGAATAGGGTGAAATAATCTCTGCACTTGCTGTTTTGGGGAGTAGCAAAAGGTCGCAGCAAGGCTGACCCCACTTGAGAAAAATTTCTCTCACAACAGAGTCTTTCAGAGACCACTCGTGAGGCATGAGGATAGCTCTGCTCAACTTGTCCGCGATTTGATTGGACTTCCGGGATGTGCGTTGCTATCAGAAACCGCTGAGAAGAAATCGCCCATTGCCACAGTCTGAGTGCTTCTCGACACAGGGGTAGGACCTGGTTCCGCCTTGTTTGTTGATATACCACACTACAGACATATTGTCCGTCTGGATTGCTATCGTTCCCAAGGGAAGAGAGTCTTGAAGGGCTTGCAATGCTAAAAGCACTGCTCTCATCTCTAGAACATTTATGTGCAAGTGGCATTCGTCTGGTTGCCATGTGCCCTGGACAGTTCTGCCCTGATAATGCCCCCACCCGATCAGGGAGGCGTCCGTTGTCAGAGTAGCAACCGGAGGGGAAGGGACAAAGGGTCTTCCCAATAAGAGCTGAGGGGAAGACATCCACCACAGAAGATGATTTCTGCATGTTTGCGTAATCATAATGGTGTGGGACATCGGAAGTTGCTGGTATGACCATTGCGTGAAGAGCATCCATTGAAGGATTCTCATGTGGAATCTGGCTAATGGAAGCAGAGGTATGGCAGCCGCCATAATCCCCAACACTTTCAGAACTAACCTGGCTTTGATTCTGTTGCTGCTGAAGAAGAGTGAGACCAGTTTGTGTATGTCTGTTATTCTCTGATCTGTTAGTCTCGCAGACATGTTGACTGTGTCTAGATTTGCGCCTATGAAGGTAATAGTACGACAAGGCGACAAAACAGACTTTTCGCAATTTATTGAAATGCCTAATTTTTGACAAATGCGAAAGGTGTAGTCCCTGGCCAATAGAAGAAGATGCTTGGTGGGAGCTGTGAGGAGCCAGTCGTCCAAATATGGAAACACCTGGAATCCTTGACGTCTCAGGTGAGAAGCTACCACTGCCATGCATTTGGTAAACACCCGGGGGGCAGTGGTGAGACCAAAGGGCAGGGCCCTGAATTGAAAATGACTGGTTCCCAGCCTGAAGAGGAGGAATCTTCTGGAGCGTCTGTTCATTTTTATGTGATAGTACGCATCCTGAAGGTCTATAGAGCACATCCAGTTTCCCTTTCCCAATAGGGGAAGGATGGACTGCAGCGTGACCATCCGAAATCTTGTTTTCTTGACTGACTTGTTCAAGATACTGAGATCCAGAATTGGTCTCCAGTCCCCTGTTTTCTTTGGAACTAAAAAGAACCTGGAGTAGATTCCGGATCCTTGCTGGTCTGCTGGAACTGGCTGAATTGCACTTTTGCAAGCAGCTTTGAAATTTCCAAAGCTGCAAGATCCCTTTGAGCGGGTGGAACATCTGGAAGGGATTTTTTTGATTGGTTTGGAATGCGAACGAAGGGAATGGAATAGCCTTCGAAATGATGGACTGTACCCATTTGTCTTGAGTCAGGGATAGCCAGGCTTCTGGGTACAGTGACAATCTTCCCCGCCTGCCTCGAAGGTGGGCAGTCGGGCAACACCTCAGGGATGCTGAAAGGGCTTATCAGAGAAGGCTTCTCGATTGCCCTGGTTCTGCGGACTCCCCCTGCCTCTAGGGCGACGTCTACCATTGTTGTTCCCCCCTCTGCCTCTGGCGGGAACCGACTCTGTGCATCAGGCGAAGTCCCTTGAGATTGTTTTGGAACCACATTTTCCCACTTTTCTGGCCTTTGGGGTAAGGCCTAGAAGGAGTAGAAAAACGGACTCCGACGGCAGAAAGAGTCTTGCCATCTGTCTCGCACCTAGTCAAGGTTTCTTTCACTTGAGGACCAAAAAGAGATGATCCATCAAACGGGAATTAGTGAATGACGTTTTAAAGGGGTCCGCAGTTGCATAGCCGCATCCAGGCATGCCTGCGTAAGGCCACACCTGTCCCTGCGGCCCTGCTCGCTCCATCAGCCGCATAAGAAAGGAGGCGCATGGAGGAGTTAGCTATGGAGTTCAGGGTAGCCAGCTGAGTGTTCATCTTGTCTTGAAAACCCGCAGCCGTAGGATCCTTCAGCATGTCACTCGCTTCTTTGATCAAGTCTCTTTGAAGACGAGTAAAATGGCATAGGTAGTTCAGTGAACGCATAGCAAAGGTCGCTGACGAGAACATCCGCTTTCCGTACCTGTCCATAGACCTAGATTCTTTGTTAGGGGGATGAACAGGCACTGAAGGATCAGTTAGTTCCTTCTTGGTGGCAGCAGCTACCACCATAGCATCCACAGAAACACCTTTTGTGAGAAATTGCTTGTCAGTTGGTGCTGTTATAAATTTGGAAGGTCTCCTGGGGGTAGGGTCCACTGAATCAGGAGCCGTCCAGGCCTTCTTTGCAACCACCTGTATGAGGGGATCAAAGGGGGGGGACACCCAGGAGGTGGAAGGGCGAGAGCCAAACGCCTCAAGATACACAGATTCATCCTCTGAAGGGTTAAGGGCTGGCCAATTTCCCCTCTGTTTCAGGATCTCTAGAATGTCTGCGAAAGAGACATCTTCAGAAGGGGAACGTGGGAACCCTCGAATCCTCTAAATCTGTGTCAGAGGTGACAGACTCAGGTGAGTCTATGTGCTTCCTCTTACACTTTCTCTTCCTAGGGGCTCCCCTGCCAATTCAGGGAGGCCTCGAAGAGGATGAGATCCCACAGGGGATTCTTGAGGAGCTGGCTCTCTGCGGTCTGGGATGAGGGAGTGAGTCGACATAACCAAAGGCACCGAAGAGGGAGGGGCGGACGGAGCCGACTGTGGAGTCGAACAAGGTTCCAACACACTCCGCATGACCTCGAACGCACCCCTGTCCGGCAGAGCCAGAGGTCCCCGCTCCAAGAAGCTGAGAACCTCCCTCGGCACCGACAGAGATGGCTCCGAGGCCGATGTCGGAGCCGAACTCACCAGCGCCGAAGCACCGAGAGGGAGAGGGGGGTCGGACAAGGGTCCGATGCCACTCACCCCCTCGGAGCCGACGAGGGAAGCCCGGCGCCGAGATTCTTCAAAAGAAGAAATCGGAGCCGACGACGGAGCTGAAGACAATTGTATCGGCTCCGACGCTACCACAGTCTCGGTCCCGAGACGCCGGCTCCGAGCTCAAAGAAGTCGGAGGAGGAATATTTATTGGAACAAGTTGAGGCATCGACTGATGAGTCGGACTCTGGAGCATTTGGGCCAGTGCCTCGGACTTCAAAGTCTACTCACTACCCTCTGGAGGTCGTGATCTGAGAGCCTCGATGACCTGGAGGAGTGAGATCTGTGGCTCCGTTCAGACAGCAGGGGAGACGCTGGAGCCCAATGAACGGAGCCAAGGGACGGTGACCTCGATCTCTTTCTAGATGTCGGCTCCGATGGTCTGATCGGAGCCGACCCAGGAATCTCTAATGCCTCGGCTCCGGCCGGAGCCGAGGAAACCACAGATACTGCAGTCAAAGACTCATCGGCTCCACCCGAGCCGATGAAGCAGTAGGCTTCGAAGCCTTAGGCCTCAACTCTGAAGCTGGAGCCGAGGTCTTGGAAGCCTTAGAAGGTTTCCCCGATGACACAGAAAGGGAACCTTCAGGCTTAATCAAACCTCTCAAAATGAGTTTATTTTTTCTCTCCTGCAGGACTCTAGGGCTGAAGCCATGGCATACAGCACAAGAGTCCTGCAGGTGTAAAGGTCCCAGGCAATACACACAAGAAGTGTGACCGTCTGTCAGAGACATTTTCTGACAGCACGAGTCACACTTCTTGAAGCCTGAGACCTTTGTATCCTTGTACATACTCAAGGAACTGAAGTGTAATCACACACAGAAAACACACACACACACAGATTACACTGATAGGGGTTCAAAGGGAATTATTTAAACTAAAGGTAAGTTAAGTTAAAACTCCCTAATCAAACACATACACACCCTAAGGATAGGGAAGGAAGGGCCCGAAGGCCTTAGGGAAAGAACTATGAGTTCTTTAGAAAAAAAGGGGGCTGGATAAAAGGTAGAAGGGAATATCCACTACACTAAGGGGAAAGAAAAATACACTAAGCTAACTTAAGTCTAAAGAATTTAAACTAGTCTAACTTTCACTAACCTGGAGCCGGTAGAAAACACACCTCGATCGCTGTAGCGGCAAACGAGATCTGTGGTAACTCACACCTAGCATTGTGGGATATAAGGGGAGCCTCGAGCCGGTGGAACCAACTCTCGAGCTTTTAGAGTGGCCGAGTCAGAGCCGAGGTCGGCTCCGAACCCATCCAGCAAGAATGAAGGTGAGATAGACAACTTAACATCTAGCACTATTTAAGAAAAAAATCTTTACTTACAGTTAACATTCTCCCTCCTGTTCCCCTCCCCAAAGCACTTTTCCGAACATTAATTACATGAAGTAATGTGTATGCTTTAGAGTCCCCCACAAGTCCAGCAAATTTGGAAAAAGTACAATATTTCCAGATTTTTTTATTCTGTCATATTTCACAAATAGTTATTGGATTGTAATCCCATATTAAGTTACTGGTTTTATTACTGTTCATCTCTGAAATACTGTCTCTGCTTCATTTTCATCATAAGTTTTGACTCTTCTAGTCAGCTCTCTTGCTCCTTTCCTTCTCTCCAACATTTTCCATTGAAAATTTAGAAAAGGCATTACACATACAGTCCCTCTGCGGTCTTTATTACCAGAAGAACAAGAAGCATAATCTCCTTCTGTTTCACAACTTAGTTTTTGTTGGACAAACTTTTGTATTCCCTCTTTAGCATGCACTTCAAAAAGTTATTTTGTCCTTCCAGGGAAGAATACCTTGAAGACAGCTGGGATTCTGCAGTTTGAATCTCACACCTGCATCTTGACATTCCCTGAATGGTGGAATACATTTGCTCCTCTTTTGTCTGGTGTACAATGAGTAGTTATTCTCCACACTCTGCTGAGTCCCACTTTTAGTACTTTGTCCTTCTGCCACAGCTTTGTCAGAATCAACTCCTGCTGGTAGGATTGCATCTTTACTATTAAAGGTCTAGGTTGCTTTCTTACTACCAGGTTTGGAGCATAAACACAATGTGCCCTTTCAACTAAATTCATACTGTGTAATACCAGTCTAGTTGCTTATTTATGCTTTCATAAAATTAATGCATTCTGTTCTTTCCAGCTTTTCTGGTATAGCTGAGAATCTCAGGTTTTCCCTACATACTCTGTCCTCTAATTCTATTATTTTTTTAAACATCTCTTCCTGAGCAGACTCATATTCACCCAGCCTTTTCTTAATTTTGACCTCTGATTTTTGCAGCTTTATCATCTCATCTGAATATCTGTTTACGGCTTCTTCCATTTTTTCCAGCCTTTTGTTTTGTGTTGATATACTCAATCAGTACTTTGTTTATTTTAACCAGGTCTGTATGCAGTTGTCTTATCTTCCTGCAGGTTATTGGAAGTAATGTCTGAAGGTTACATTGCCTACTGGCCTTCTCTGCTGAGTTTTTATTTTCACACTGGGAGAGCTAGAAATATCGTTGTGCAGCCATCTTAAGCTGATGAAGTATTCTTGGCTTTAGCTTCAACCATTACCTGATGATGTCAAGGCTAAGTTGATGGATGCCCCTTTTGATAATAAACACTTGTTTGGTGAAGCTGCTGCTGATTTGTTTAAGTCCCTTCAGGATAAGGGAAAGGCTTTACAGAAACTGAAGCATGCATTTGTTTCTCTTGTTGCTAAATTTCAGAGAAACTACCCCAATAAACTACCCTTTGTTCACAGGCAGTCATGCCATCCTCCTAAGGGCAAAAAGGATGGCAAGCGGGCTCCTTCTGTTAAGGCTACTCAGACTTCAGTGCCTCAGTTTTCCTTTCCAGATAAACCAGGTGCTGTCTGATTATCCTATTCTTCCCAGTCACATTCCTCATTCTCTTTGCCTCTCTCTCTCTCTTCCTGTATGGCTACAGATTACACAGGATTCCCGGGTTCTGTCCATTATTCACCAAGGGTGTTTAATGGTGTGGAAATCCCTTCCCCCTTTTATAGGTATTCCTCAGCCCCCTTGGGAACAACTCTCCTTTTTCCCATAGGTGCTTTGGACTCTTTTGACTGACAGTACTATTCAAGAGGGGCCTGTGTCTCAAAAGGGAGGGGGGTTACTCTAGGATGTTTCTAGTACCCAGAAAGCAGGGTATTTGAAGACCAATTCTAGACCTCTGTCATCTAAACACTTTTCTGAAGGTGCCCACTTTTGGAATGTTGTCCCTTCAGATGCTGCCCCCTCTTTTGCTTCCTCAGGCTTATATCATGTCTGTGGATCTCAAGGATGCTTATCTCCATATTCCGATCCATCACCTTTTCAGGAAGTTTTTACATTTCTCTGTTGCTTCCTGGCATTTTTCAGTTCACTGCTTTGCCCTTTGGTCTTTCTACTGCCCCAAGGGTATTCCCCAAATGCATCACTCCTGTCTTTGCTTTTTGCAGGATTCAGGGGATCCAAGTATTTCCCTACTTGAGCAACCTGCTGTTTCAGGCATCCTTTCCAGAGGTCCTGTTTCAAAATCTCCATTTTGCCATATCTATTCTTCAGAGCCTGGAGTTTACAATAAACTTCAAAAAGTCTTCTCTGACTCCTTCTCAGGACCATGCTTTTCTGGGTTGCAGGATTCAAACCGTGCCTTTACTAGCATCCCTGCCTCCTCCCAAAGCCTTGAGCCTCATTTCCTTCTTTCAAACTCTTCTTCTTCCAGCTTCCATTGCAGCCAGGTAGTTAATTAGAGCTCTGGATGTCATGGCATCCACCATCCCTAAGCTTCCTCTGGCCAACCTTCACATGAGAAGTTTCTGTGTTTCCTGAAGTCATTTTGGCTTCAACATGCTCATTCCCTAGAATTTGTAGTTCCTCTTCTGCCTCAATCCCACAAATGGATGCTTTACAGGGAGGTGTTTCTGGACATTGTCCACCAGTGGGGTACTCCTCAGATGGACTTATTTGCCTCTCCTCTGAACAACTTCCTCTCTTTTGTGCCAGAGTCCCAGGTCCTGTTCTGTGGGAGGTGGACACCCTCTCTTTCTCTTGGAATGAGATGTTTCTTTATGCTTTCCTTTGTTCAGAATTCAACAAGACGACCTACTCACACAAGACAAGGGATCTTTTATCCATCCCCACCTGTCCACTCTGCAACCGACTATGTGGGTGATAGGATTTTGATTCCACATAGACACCTTTTTTTCTGAGGATGTGTTTACGGTCTTGCAGGAGGCCAGGAAACCCAGTACTAGGAAATCCTACTTATCCAAGTGGAAGACATTTTCTGTTTGGTGTCTTTCTTGTAACCTGGATCCGCTTTCTGTGGATGTTCCTTTGGTTCTCTCTTTTTTGTGTGAATTGCTCAATGCTGGGTTGGTTTATTCTTCTCTTACGGTTCACTTATCAGCTATCTCTGCTTGTCTGCCTTTATCTCCTCTATTAGCTTCTAGACTTGAAGCTAAACAATTCCTTTAATGGGTCCTTCTTATTAAACCTCTCAGGAAGCCTGTTCCTCCTCTCTGGGATCTTAATTTTGTTTTGGAGAAATTGACTTTGGCTCCTTTTTATCCTGCAGCTTAGCTTCCTTGCAACATTGGTCTTGGAAGACCAAATGTGCGGTGGTAGCAGCTCACTTGAGACTGCAGGGATTCTGGGTGTTTCCATATCTAGATGACTGGCTCATCACCACCCCGACCAGGCATCTTCTCATAAAAGCAAGAGAACAGGTACTCCAAACTTGCTCCCTTTTAGGAATCACAGTAAATTGCAATTTGCTACAACAAATGTCAATTACAACCATCTCAAAACTGGAGTTTATGGGGGCAGTTTTCAACATGGTATCTGTGACAGCTTCACCTCCTCTAGTGAAAGTATAAACAATAAGATTCCAGGTCAAGAAAATTGTTTGCAGTATAAACATTTCAGCCTGGTTGATTCTTCAAGCCTTAATGTCAGCTGCCGTCATATTAGTCCCCCTGGCAAGATTTCATACGAGAATTCTTCAGTGGATGCTAGCAGCACAATGGTCAATTCTTTATTAAAAAATGTCTGTCCAAATAAGGATCACTCAGGCATGCAAGAAATATCTTTGGTGCTGTATACAAGCAGATCAGGTTCTACAAGGCTATCCTTTCATTCTCCCTCAACTCAAGTCCATAGTTACCATGGATGCATCCCAGACTGGGGGGGGGGACTTCCTGGAGAAAACAGTCCAAGGCACTTGGTCCCCTGAAGAGGCCAATTTGCATATCAGTGTCCTAGAGATGACAGCAGTGCTGTTTGCGTTGCAGGCCTTTCAAGATGCTCTCCCTTTAGGGACAGTTGTGATTCATACAGACAATAGTTTCATAGTTTAGTACTAGGCTATCTGCCCTGGGGCATTTGTAAGTCTAGCCATAGTGATGTGGCTTTCGCCACCCCATGAAATGGTACAAAAATGTACAGAATAGATTTAGAATACTGTGCCTCTGTCTAGTAGTGACACAGTGAAGGTCCCCTTATATAATAGAATTAGTTTACTGTGCCCCTGTCTAGTAGTGACACAGAGGTGACCCCTGGGGTAAACTTACAATCTCCCATCCACTCATCAAGATTTCTCTTGAAGAGAGTTAGTGAGGGGCTCTGCCTAACATGAACTGGGATTCTGTTCCAGAGCATGGGAATCCTCTGGGTTATGAATCTATCCCCCCAGCATGTCCTGTTCATACTTGTGCCGAGGTTTAAGTCTTTAGCTCTCGTGGTTCTGATGGATTTGGATTTTTTGAGGTGGAGCATGTCCATCAGTTCCTGATTGGACATGGCCTTGTACGTTAGGCACAGATCACCTCTGAGCAGACGGTATGCTACTGAATAGAGCTGGAGTTTCTTTAGTCTGGTAGAATAAGACATATGTTGGAGACCCTTGATCCTCTTGGTGAGGTACTTTTGTGGTCTCTCCAGCTGTTGCAAATGCCGGGTGAGGTACATACCAAATGGGGCATTGTACTCAATCATGGGTCTGATGAGGGAGGAGTATAGGGGTACAATGACATCCTTGGATCTGGATGTGAATCCCTTCATGATAAGGTGTGCAAGGTAGAATGTCTTTCTAACCACTTTGGCAACGTGGGTGTCAAATGAGAGGTCACTGTCGATTTGGGTCCCTAGGTCTCTGATTACTTTTTCTGTACTCAGTGGGTTGCTGTCTATGTGATAATTTGTGGGTACTTTGTTTTTACCAAAGGGGATGACTATACATTTTTTGGCATTTAGTTTAAGGCCATGACTCCAGCACCAGCTGTCCGTTTCTGTGAGGCCTTTTTGTAGGATGTATGTGTCTGCTGGTGTATCGACTATGGCGCCTAGTTTGCAGTCATCTGCGAACTTTGTCAGCCACAACCCTCCCATGTTTGCTTTAACGTCTGAGAAATAAATGCCGAACAAGAGGGGTCCCAGGATAGATCCCTGTGGGACACCACTTGTGACTGGCTTTGAGTCTGACATTGCTCCAGCGATTTTAACTTTATGGGTTCTGTCCTTTAGCCAGTTTGCAACCCATCTAGTGACATAAGGGTTTACATTTAAGCTGCTGAGCTTATCTATGATGCCTGAGTGGGGTATTGTGGCGAAGGCCTTAGCCAAGTCCAGGTAGGCTGTATGGACTGATTTGCCCTCATCAATGGCTCTAGTGACTGTTTCGAAAAAGTCAACCAGGTTCAAAAGGCAGGATCTGCCCTTTACAAAGCCGAACTGGGTGGGATCAAGTGTCTGTAGGTCCCCAATGTCTCTGTTTATGAGTTCCATAATGATTCTTTCCATAGCTTTGCAGACCAGGCTGGTTAAGCTTATGGGGCGGTAGTTCCCAGGGTCTGTAGAGGTACCCCTTTGTGGAGTGGGACCACTGTTGCTGTACGCCAGTGTTCAGGTACATATCCTGTAGTAAGGCTAAGGTTAAATAGCATTTTTATGTGCAGGTTTAGCTCCTCTTGGAGTTCACGTAGCACGCAACCCGGGATACCGTCAGGTCCCATTGATGCTGTGTTTTTAGCTTTGCTGAGGGTGGCTCTCACCTGGACATCTGAGATGACAGGGAGATTACATTCAGCTGGGATAAGTATTTCTTCTTTTGGGGGTGAGGGACGGGAGAAATTTGCACTGAACCTGTCCGCCAGAATGTTGGCAATATCTGTGGGTTCAGTGTATTTTTTGTTGTTGTGAACTAACTCTGAGCATATCTGAGGGTTTCCGCCCAGGTTTCTAACATAGCTGAAGAAGGCTTTGTGGTTATCTTTAGTGTCCTTAGCGATTTTTCTCTCAAAGTTGGCCTTGGGTGTTTTTATAAGAGAACGTAGTTTTCTGCTAGTGTTCATCAGAGATGTCTTCCCTTTATGGGATTTTGCTCTGTCGTGCAGTAGCTTCCTTCTTTTGTTATACAATTTGTTAATGGCTGAGGTCCACCAGACAGGACGCTTGCCTTTGGTGGAGAAGGTCTTGGATTTATTTGGGATTGCATGATCCATGCATTCTTGGAGATGTGCATAGAAAGCATTTGTGAAGGATTCAACATTGTGGGATGTGGTATCCACTGGCCCAGTGGGCTTAAAGGATACCATCTCAGTCTTAAGAAGAGTGGTCTGCTTTTGAGAAGTTTTTCACTGTGGTCTTTTGTGCTGGGGGTGGAGGTGGGATATTTATATCCAGGGTGATTAGTTTGTGGTCAGATCTCACTAGTGAGGGGTATACCTCCGGTGTGGAGCATTTTGTCCCCATGTTTGTGATGATCAGGTCTAGTATATTATCTCCCCTAGTAGGAGAGGTGACTAGTTGTTCCAATGCATTTGAATTTATGAATTCCAGGAACCTTTGGGCTAGGGTGTTAGGGCTAGAATAATGTACCCAATCTATGTTAGGGTAGTTGAAGTCTCCCAGTATGATGGTATTTTGTGATACATTCATATCCTCCAATGTCTTCAGGAAGGCTGAGTGGGGTTCCTGAGATTGGGAGGGTGGTCTGTAACATGCTACCAGTTGTATAGCAGTTTTGCCTATGGTTAGTTGCACCTGTATGGTCTCCGATGCTTCATGTGTTGCTACTAACCTGGAGGTGTGGGTGTCCTTGATGAATATGGACACTCCCCCTCCCTTTGTGGTTCGGCCCGGGTTTTGGGGCCGAAAAGCATGATACGAGGCATAGCCTGGTAGCGCTGGGGTGCTCTCAGGAGCCTTGAACCAGGTTTCAGTTAATGCACAGACGTCGATGTTCTCCATACTGAGGAGTGCCTCGAGTGCCTGCATCTTGAGATTTAGACTTCTGGCGTTGAGCAGCATTACCCTTAGTTTTTTTTCCATTTTTGTTTTCTAAGGAGGTGGGTTTGTCTTTTGAGCCTTGCCTAAAAAGGCACTATGGGGTGGCAAGAGCCTTAGCCAATATCCGAAGCCCAGTGGTGACAGGTGCAAGCCGTCCCTTGCGAAGCAGCGTGGCTTGCCCAACATGTCATCCCAAGCAGACAGACATTGGATCCCCTTAGAATGACACCAGTACTTGAGCCAATTATTAAAGCGGATCATCTTGTCTTTGTATTGTGGCATCATTCTTGGTGAGGGCAAGATGCTGCTCAGGGTCAGGGTCATACCAGCCTGGGCTACATAATCAGAGAGCTCCTCTATGTCTCTTTTCATGTAGTCCAGGGAGGTACGTCTCAGGTCATTCACGCCAGCATGGACAATGACGGAGTCATATTTGTACTTGCTTTGGAGTGACCTGAGTGCGTGTGTTATATGGCGGATCCTAGCTCCCGATAGGCAGCTCACAGTCACCCTCTCCTTGTTCAGCCTGGTAAGCAGGACATCAGTGTGTCTGACTATAGAGTCACCTACTACTAGTGTATCAGGCATGGTGTTTGGCCTTAAGGGCTGTGATTGTTTGACACACTGATTTATTGAAGTATGTGTTGCATGTGTTTTGTTTTGAGGTGGTGGATTTTTGGATGTCTGCTTTGGGAGTCTCTGTTGTTTTGGTAAGTTTTTTTATTAGAGCCTCTGAGTATGTCTTTGTGTTTTGATGTGTTTGGTTTGCAGTTGTGGTAGGTCTATGTGGGACTGGGTTTGTTGTGTGTGTGGTTACCATCTCCTCCTGTCTGGTCATGCCAGCCCTGAGTTGAGAGAGTTCAGCCTCCAGTTTGGCTATATAGTTGCATCTCTCACATGTATTTGTGTTTGTTGGGAGGAGGAGAGGGTTGTCTGTGTACATGAGACAATTGTAGCATTGTCTCAAGATTCCCAGATTAACCAGCTGAACTGGAGAGGACACCAGTAATCTACCACTCGACATGCTAGAAAAGTATAAGAGAGTGCTGTGCCTTTAAGGGAAGTGGATATTCACAGGGGTGGTAGGTGGATGTCGTGCTTACTTTAGTATGAGAGTGCTTACTTAGAAGAGAAGTTTTGAGAACAAGTGCTAGGCTTATAATATAGCGAGTAGTCTGATTATACTAAGAGTAGAGCTTCCTTAAGGGAAAATTTGAAGAGCAGACTTGGCGGAGCCAGAAGAAGTTTAACCGGCGCTGCGCTATGCGCACAATCACGCAAAGCCGCGCAAACGCGGATTTTAAACAGCATGTCAGTAGTTTGGTACATCAACAAAAGAGGATGAACCAGATTTTACCCCTTGTGTTGAGAAGCACTCCAAGTGTGGCAATGGGCGATCTCATCCAAATGCTTTCTGATAGCAAGGCACATTTCGGTAAAATCCAAAGTGATATCAGACAAATTGAACAGGTCCATTCTGCTACCTTGCAAGTGGTCTCTCAACATGAAAGTGACAGAAATGATTTTCCATCAGTGGAGCCAGCCTTGCTGTGATCTTTTTTGCTTCTCCTACACATCACGTTCAGCAGCTTTTTTGCCCTGATCCTCCCACTGAGAGAGTCACTGAGAGACACTCTGCTCCACAGTTGGCCCCCCAGTCTCCTCTATGCTTACCCCCTGACTCACTTGATCCCCAAGTTTCTGCAGAAAGCTGCCAGGTTGAAGAACAAAGTCATCCTCATTGCACCTTACTGTCCACTACAGGTTTGGTTCCCCTTACTTTGGCTTCATCTGATTTACCCACCTTGGCTTCTGGATCCAATTCCAGACCTTCTGTCTCACCCAACAGGTATGATTCACCTGGATATCTCACACCTAAAGCTGACAGCATGGTTTCTCCACTTTCATTAATAGCCAAGCAACCTATACTCTCGTCCTGTCTTTCTTATACGTTTATCTCCCATAAAGCCTCTAAGAGGAAACTTTACAAAAGTAAATGGAAGTGATTTGTTTGTTGGGCACATCAAAAACATATTGACCTCTTTGTAGCCCCTATACAAAACGTTCTAGAGTTTTTGGCCAAAATTTTCTGTGAGGGAGCTAGATCTTCTGCCATCAAAGTTCAGGTGGCAGCAATCCCCAACTTCCATATAGTGGATGAGAATTCTTCCTTGGCCTCAAGTAAGATTTGCAAGACCTTCTTAAGAGGTACTGTTTTACTCAGACCACCTTACAAAGACCCTAGTCCACCATGGGCTTAAATATACTGCTGCAGACCTTAATTCATGCCCCGTTTGATCTAGCAGCAAAATGTGACCTTAAATTTCTGTCCTGAAAAGCTACCTTTCTAGTGGCCATTACCTCAGCCAGAAGAATTTCAGAGCTTCAAGCATTGTCCTCTTAACCTTCCTGCTTGATTTTTCATAAGGATAGGGTGACTTTACAAACCAATCCTTCCTTCCTAAGTTGGTGTTAGAATCCAATATCAACCATGCCATTAATCTGTCTTCTTTCCTAAATTTGTAAGCAAGGGAGAATTAAGAGCCCCCTCAACAAGATCCATGGCAACCTCATCAGTATTTTTATCCAGGTATTCCTTGGATGATATATGTGCAGCTGCAACTTGGGCTAATCCTCATACCTTTACTACTCATTACAAAGTAGATCTGGTCTCGAGGAGAAGAGCAGCCTTTGGTTCAATCATGCTCAGAAATATCCTTACTTAGAGTCCACCGGTGATTTCAGGTAGCTGGGGACTCTGTCCTAATAGCTGTGGAATGAAGGAAAATTGACATCATCAGATAAAAAAGTTATGTACTTACCATAATGTTCCATCTGTTTTGTCCATTTTCATTCTTCCTCAACTCCCCGCCCACCAACCCCCATCCTTTGTCATTATGGACTTCTGGAAGAATGAGATTTTATTAAGACACCACTGTGTCTTATGCTGAGCTCCAGATAATGGCTCCCTCTCTCAGAATTATATTAATATTTCTTTACATGTCTTCTAGCAAACAAGATCTGAGCTATGTTAGGGGTTGGTGCATTGTAGGTAAGGAGGAGCTCGAGAGCTTTTAGGTGGCCATGAGCTATAGTAATGGCCAAGTCAGATCCAAGCCCAATAATTGAGGAAGAATGAAAATTGATAACACAGATAGAACATTATGGTAAGTACATAACTTTTTTTTAGATAGCAAGTCATTGTGGGTTCAATATTTTGTGATGTCATGCCAGGTGTTTTCAACTCTAAGAAAAAGTTTGGGGAGGGTGACCTTACAAGCAAAAAATGCAAAAACACATTTTTGCATCAAAAAATTTATAATTTAGTATTACTAAGCTCTAAGGATTTGTTACCCAAACTTACATCAGAAAGTGACCAATATACTTTAAACTCTCATATCACTTAGAGTATGTTTTGAGTGCAGTGACTCTATTTTACTTCTTTCCCATGCCTGTACTTGGTATTGTCTGTGTATTGAGTAGCTCTTGTTTAACTGTATAATCAGTCC
This sequence comes from Protopterus annectens, assembly GCF_019279795.1. NCBI lineage: Eukaryota > Metazoa > Chordata > Ceratodontiformes > Protopteridae > Protopterus > Protopterus annectens. Next base: position 1,151,690,645 of record NC_056744.1, read on the forward strand.
TTCGTTACCCTGCAAAATGTCATGCATTGACTAACAGTAAGAGACAAACATTCAGATTCATGGGTGATATCCCCTTAATATGTCATAGATGTGTACATGCAGAATTGTTAGATTGCATCATGGCATCTTGAAAGATACTTCATAAGGATCTTTGCTCCATAAATGAGTGGAACTTAACTACAGAAGGATATCCTTCATCTAGCCAGACTTTAAGAGCAGATATATCTCCACAGCCCAGGCACAATGTTACCTCCCACATTGAGGCAACAGTTAAGAGTAACCCACACCATCTCCAGTATTTTAACAGTGGAGTGAAGCATTATTCAGCTCACCAAAGTCAAAATGATGGCTTCCAGTTAAAGACTCAGGAACCTATAAATATTAAGTGGAGTTTTTGGTAGTACCTTTTGCTATTCATGTTCTGTTGTTGCTTTGTTGTTTACTGCTTACTTTTCTATACATTTATCTGAAGATTTTTTTTGTGTGACTAATGATGTCACTAAGACATATGATTGGGAGGGAATGAGCCACCCTGATAACTACTGGTGGAAAATGGATGTAGTCAGTTGCAAAGATTGTAAAATAATAAACTGTTTTCATAAGATCCAGGATCCTTAGGATTTTTTAGAGCATAACAAATAGTGTTATTGTAGGGAAGGTAGGCACTTCCCCTGGCATGCAGATATTTGACCAGTTTCAAGTATAAAAAAGGGCTGAAAGAGTCCTCCCAAAAGCACCAAAGGTTGGACAAACCAAGAAAGATAATAGTTGCAGAATTTGAGAGTTGATAGCATGAGACCTTAGAGACTCACCCAGCTACACTTGGAGCTCCTTTCCTAGTGAGTAGGAAGGAGACATTATTGTGGATCACTGCTGCAGTCATGCAGGCTGAATCCAGTGTTCATTTCATCTTTCAAAGCTGAGTACCCATTGAATAACAGCAATAAACAACATGTTTATAGTACTCTTAAGGACATGATTTTTGAATTTGGAAAGAATTTAATTGCATATAAGAATTGTAAAATGGATGTGAATTATTTGACCAGCTGTTTAGAGAAAAAGGTTGTTCCCAAAGGCATACGTTTTTTTTTTTAAGCTTCCACTGGGGATAGCATACAATAATGATGTGATGCGTGAATTCAATGAGCTTTTTGACAGTTTTGGACACTCATACATGCAATTATTAATTAAACATTATAAGGAGAAGTGTATTTTGTTAGTTGAACAACTTGAAAACATGTATGAGGCTATTATTAGTGATGTTGAATATGATTCATGGAGAGAATTTTTTAAAAAACAGTTTGTGCTGGCGGATGGCAAAGCTAATAACATTTTTGAAAGAAAATGTAAAAAGCTAACTAGGGATGTTAAATTATACAACACTAACAGGGTTTATATTTGGCCTAAAAATAAGGATAAGTCGAATTACATGGAGCAAGGTCAGGATAGACAAACCCCCAGATTTTCCCATAGGGATTTTCAGAGGGACAGATTTCCCACTTACAAGTACCCGGACAGGCAGTACAACCATTACAGGAGATAGCTATTGTATCCCATACCAATGTCAGTGTTAAGGATGAGGGGGCATCTCTTGACATTCCGTATGCATTGAATCCTTCTATTGTTGGGAGTGAAACAACTGTGAACACTTTGTTGGGCACTTCAGCCAACTTACAAGGGCATTCTTGTATTTTTCATTCTTATGAAGGATTCAGTGTATACAACTACACTGACATGGAGGTAAATGAACACTTTATTAATGTTATGTGTAAGGGTATGAAATTTATCCCCACTGTTCGTAGTAACTTAGTCGATAACATCAAACAGGTTAAGTTATTTTGTCGCAAATTGAATCTAGCTATTGTGTTTAATGATCAGGTGGAACAGTCAGATGAGAGAGTGGATAAGCAACTTAAGAAGAAAAGTGCTTTTATACCCACCCCTCACCCTAGCATTGCCAATTTTGAAAAATTGGTATGTAAGGATTTGTATAGATTACATAGGGATATTAGAAATAACCAGCATCTATATAATGATTTTCAGGCTAACCTCACTCGGGTTGAGAAAAACTGCCTAGATAAAATGTCAAAGAACAAGGAGGTTCGTATAATGAAACCGGACAAGGGTGGAGGGATCGTCCTTTTTCCCACTGAAGTGTATGTCTCAAGGATTTACGAAATTCTACATCAGGCAGAGGTCTATGAGACAGTTTCTCTTAATCAGATCAACATAGGTCCTCGTCGAATTGATTTGGCTATAGAGGAATATCTCATTGACAGTAGGATTACTAACGAGACATACACATATTTGAAAAATGATTATCCAGTACTTGCCAAAATAGTGGGGATACCTAAGATCCACAAATCAGTGGACAATCCACCATTTAGACCGATTATTTCAGGGTCCAGATCCAAAACATTCAAGCTAGGTAGATGGATTGATCACCAGCTTAAGCACATCTATGGGGTCATCCCTCAAATTTTGAAGGATTCATGGAGCTTTTTAGGGAAGTTAACACATGACTACTGGCAAACCAACCTTACCCTTGTGACCATAGACGTCGTGGATCTGTTTTCCTGTATTCCCAACAACCTAGGACTGGAGTATTTTTCTAACAGTCTACGAAAATATTCAGGATTAAGTTGGGACAGGATTTGTCTGTTATGTGACATGATGGGATTGGTCTTGGAACATAATTACATCACGTTTCAAGGGGAATTTTTCAAGCAAATCAAGGGGGTTGCCATGGGCTCCTCATGTGCCCCGATATTTGCAAATCTGGTGATGGTTGAGTGGGAGGAAGAGACATTATTCAAAAGCCCTTATTATGCGGATATCAAATTTTATGGAAGATATCTGGATGACATCTTTATTCTGTGGCAAGCTTCAGCCGAGATGTTGGATGAATTTATGACCTTTCTCAACAACTCATCAGTTTTTTTAAAATTCACTCACAACATTAGTGATGTCCATATTCCCTATTTGGATGTTGTTATTGGTTTGGACCCTAGTGGATTTACATCTAAGCTTTACCGAAAACCCACATTTTCAAACGATTATTTGTATTTTTCCAGCAACCATCCACCACATATCTTCAAAAACATAGTTAAGGGGCAATGCATCCGCGCTGCAAGGATGTCGTCTACTGAAAGTGTCATGAGATCTGAAATAGACACCATTAAAAACTTGTTTTTGAATCGAGGCTATCCAGTTAATTTGGTAAGTGATGTTACTGAGTATGTGCACAAAGAATGGGGGAACAAATATCCCCCCCTGCTAGGTAAATACATTGCTGTTTTGGAAAATGAAGCAAAGGACAACAAAACATTCGGTAGAGCTTGTGTCTTAACATATACTCCTCACACACATTTTATTCTGGATATACTAAGGCAACATTGGGATATCATTTTAGCTTCTAAGCTTGATCATATAGTGGGGTCCTTGCCCAGAGTTGTTTATAAGACAGGAGCCAATTTGAAGAGAATATTGGAGAGTACCAATAAGGAAAATGATAAAAAAGACATTTTTAGGGGTACCACCAAATGTGGCACGTGTAAACAGTGCAAACATATTAATGAGGCTAAATATACCTGTTTAAGGGATACTAACAATACATACATTAAGTTTAGGACAGGGAATTGTAACACCGCCAAGGTGGTTTATCTGGCTACGTGCATGACATGTTCTGCTTACTATGTGGGCAAAACGGAAAGGAATCTGAAGAAACGTATTTACGAACATTATTACCGTATTCAGAAAAAAGACAGCAAGAACGCCCTATATAGGCACATACTTGAGTGTGGCGAGGAACACCTATTCCGTTTTGCCATTATAGATCATTTACAAAGCTCCGTTTTTGGAGGTAATTGGAAAATGCAGTTATCAGCATTAGAGAGTAAGTGGCAGATTTTGTTGGATGCCACCAGGGTACCTGGACTTAATGAATCCATTAGTATAAAACCATTTTTAGTATTGTCCCAGTAATATTGAAGCTTTCACACCTCGTGTGATATTGTCAGTAGTGGTTCAAGTTATTCACTATTATATTATGGAGGGGTACGATTATTAATTATTGCTTTTCATGTTATTGTATTGTATATATTTAAATATTAACTAAAAATCTTTTTATGAGTTTTAAATGTATTTTAAAATGATAAGTTTTGACCCATTGATAGGTTTTTGTGTTTTGTGTTGATTAGTGAGCATAAATCACATTATGAGTGGTTTAATGTATTATACCTTTAAAAGTTTTGGTGCCTTTTTTGAACTATTTTTGCTATTTAAACCTGTTTGGTCTGTTGTTTAATGGTTCTGAGGAAGACTAGGATATCTAGTTGAAAGCGCTTAACCTTTGGTTGGAATAAAAAGTTTTTATTATTCTCCTGTGTACGAGTTCCTGTTGGTGAACCTTGGTCTTTTCATCTTAATAGTTGCTGTTCGTTTTGGAAAAAGCTGAGTACCCTTCCTTGTAGGCCGGGAAGATGCTTTACTTAAGACATTTTTACGTAGCCGGTTATAAGTAGCATACATGAGTACCATCTTAATTTCTTTCTTGCCGCATTTTTAAATGCATCAAGAAAGTGCATCACAGTCAGACAGTCTAGGTCTATGAATAAGAGCAAACAGGTAAGCACCACATCAAAGTACAGTTGTGTAAAATCTTACCATAGCAGTAGATGTTGTTTCCTTCACTGTTGCAGTATTCTTAATGTATGGGATTCCTTGCCATGGAAGCCTGACATTGGCCAGTATACCAAAGCCTACTGTTGCTCTAAGATACACCAAACGTCACACATATGCCCTTTGAATAGTGTAGGGCATAAAGGTGATATCCAGACATACCATTCTCAGAACTGATTGCTCCAGTAGGAATACCAGTCTAAGTAACTAGGTAACCAGTACATCCAGGAAGGAAAAGGGCTAGGGGGAAGGAGGGAGAGAGTGAATACTGCAACAGTGAAGGAAAGGACATCTACTGTTATGGTAAGATTCTACACAAATGTACTGTGTAATTTCCTTCACTGTTGCAGTATTCTTAATGTATGGGAGAATACCAAAGCTCAAGAAGAAACTTGGGAGGAGGAAGGAGCAGTAAATCCTTCTAAGAAGCCATGAAGAATTGCCCTACCAGCTCTAGCTCTGGAGATACCATCCAACTTGTAGTGCATGGTAAATGTATGCACAGAAGTACAGTTAGCTGCTTCAAGAACAGAATTAGTATCTAAGCCCTTGAAAAAAGCACCAGAAGAAGCCACAGCTCTAGTAGAATGAGCGTTTACAGAAGAAGGAAGGCCTTTACCATGAAAAGTATAACAAAAATAAATAGCCTTTGAGATCCAAGAAGAAATAATTTGCTTGGATACAGCTAATCCTAGAGACCTAGGATGAAAAGAAACAAACAACTGATCATATTTTCTAATAGATTTAGTCTTATCCAAATAAAATCTGAGTTGTCTATGTACATCCAAAGTATGCAGCACCCTCTCACGGTTAGATTGTGGAGACAGGAAAAAAGTAGGCAAATGAATAGACTGATTAAGTGACAACTCATTAACCACCTTGGGCATAAAAGAAGGATTAGTATGCAAGGGCACCCTGTCCTTATGAAATATCTAAAAAGGAAGGCAAGCCATAAGGGCTTGTAACTCAGACACCAGGCTGGCAAAAGTAAGTGCTAAAAAAGGACTGTCTTCCAAGAACAAAGTTGAAAGGAAACTGAAGCAGCATGCTTAAAGGGGAACATACATCAACTTCTCCAAAGAAAATTAAGATCCCAGGGTGAAGGAACAAGCTTCCTAGGAAGTCTAGTGTGAAGGACACCTTTAATTAATTGTTTAACCTCAAATCTAGAAGCTAAAGGAGGGGATTAAGGTAGACAAACAGAAAAAGCTGATAAGTGGGTCTTAATAGAAGAATAGGCCAGACCAACATTGAGCAACTGACACAAATAAGAGAGAACCAACGGAACATAGACAGTAACTGGGTCCAGGTTATGATAAAGACACCAATTAGAAAACCTCTTCCATTTGGATAAGTAGGATTTCCTAATATTAGGTTTCCTGGCCTCCTGCAGGACCTTCAGCACATCTTCAGAAAAAGGGTGTGTATATAGAATCAAAATCCTATCACCCACAGTGTCATTTTAAGAGTGGACAAGTGGGGATGGGTGAGAGTTCCCTTGTCTTATGTGAATAGGTCCACTCTGTGACGTAACGTGATGATTGCCCTTGGCTAAATGCAGAAGAGGGACCAATACTGTCATGGCCAAAAGGGAGTCACCAACAAGATTTTGGGAGGGTCTTGTTGAATTTTGAACAGGACTTTTGGAATGAGAGGAAGTGGAGGGGAATGCATAAAGAAACATCCCCTTCCAAGAAAAAGGTGATCAGATGATCTGGGACACTGGCACAAAAAAGAGGAAGTTGTTCAGAGGGGAGGTAAATAGATCTACTTGAGGAATACTGTAATGGTGGTAATGTCCAGAAACACATCCCTGTGAAGCAGCCATTCTTGGGATTGAATTAAGGACCTGCTCAGAGTGTCTGCCATAAAGTCTGGCATGAAGGGATGTAAACTGCATGAAGGGTCACTTAATCCCTGAAGGGATGTAAACTGCATGAAGGGTCACTTGATATTTGACAGCAAGTTCCCATACCAGGAGTGCCAACCAGCAAAGAGGGTAAGATCTTGCTCCTCCTTGTTTGTTTATATATAACATCGCTGTGGTATTTTCTGTGAATACCTTAAGAGTCCCTGAAGAGGAAAGAGTATGAAAACACTGAAGAGCCAGCAGAAGCACTCTCTCTTTGACATTGATGTGCTCCTTCTGCTGAAGAGGCGACCACATCTCCTGTACCTTCAGGGAGCCAAAAGCTGCACCCCATCCCATGTCTGAAGCATCTGCGAACAGCTCCTGAGAGGGGAAGAGGGGATGAAAAGGGAGCCCTGGATTTAGGAGAACTGCTGTATCCACCAGTGGAGTTCCTTCTTGAGGCAAGGAAGAAGAGGAACTACAAAGTCGATAGAGGATGTACATGTTGAAGCCAAACTGACTTCAGAAACCACTGAAAAGTTCTCATGTGGAGTTTTGCAAGAGGGATTATAGGAATGGTGGAAGAGAAGATAACTCCTGTCTGAAATTTTTAACCACGTTTTGCAAGAGGGATTATAGGAATGGTGGAAGAGAAGATAACTCCTGTCTGAAATTTTTAACCACCTTCTTTCCTAACAGCTGACCCTTAGGGCGGGTAGTTCCTTCCATTATGTCTTTAGCAAGAAGCTTAAGGTGCTAGTTCTCAAAATACAAGGAAAGGGAAGAAAGCCTACTAAAGGGTTTTCAGTATGAAAGCCTGACAAAGCAAGCAAGTCGTATGGTTGCGAGAAGCTCCTAGACAAAAAAACACTTATCATGGAGTTCTTTATGGGGAATCTGTCTTTTACACTGGCATTTACCCTTCCTGGATGACATTAACTCCCCAGAGCAACAAAAAAGCTAAGAAAAAAACAAAATCCCCATGGGTATTTATCTGCAGTGGCTCAGTACCAGCAAGAATATGTAGGCATTCCACCAGTGAATGAAAACAACGTAGGTGTTTGGACCGACAATCTGGGAATGCATTTGGACTGGCAATAAGGAAGTTCTGGGGATGGTGCATCCAGACATCACCTTTATGCTCTACACTACGTGAGGAGCATGTGTGACATTTGGCATTAAAGCAACAGTAGGCTTCGGTATACTGGTTGACGTCGGGCTTCTATGGCAGGGAATCCCATATGTTAAGAATACTGCAATAGTGAATGTAAGGACATCCTTCATTACTTACATAAGACTCATCCACATCATGATTTTTGGCTAGAATTTCTAGTTTTAGTGTAGGTTAAAATCTGTGAGTAGGTGGTACTACAGAGATGTAAGGCATTTACAGCAGAAGGGGGAACAGGTGTGCCTACAGGCATCAATCCTCACAACAACAACTTCAGTGTCTGTACTGCCTGCGTCTAAAGCAAGACAATTTTGACATTTGCCAGACTTTCACTCTAAGACAATTAAAAGAAAGCAGAAGGCCACTCCCCTCCCCCAACCATGTATCGCAACAAAACAAAGCTTGCAGCCTTAATAGACAAACTTGCCATGGCTACAAACTCCCATCAATACAGAGGTGCAGCTGTTCCCCTGAAGAAAAGTAAAATGGAGAATTGGGTCCTGAACCAGAAGTCTAACTGGAGAGTTCACTTGGTATACAAATGTCTGAGGTTGTCATCTCTGCAAAGGCACTCAAGCAGTCCCCCTGAACCTGACTCATTTTACCATTGAGATATCTAGCAATTCACCTTCAGAGGCTACCATGCCATCAGCTCCAGGCATGTTTCATGGGACCACCATCGAGTCACTTCAGTCTCCAGCATATGCTGATCAGACATGTGCCGCAGCATTATACAGTAGTAAAGCAAGGAGAAGGTATCCCCATAGTACAGTTGAGTACTACAGCACCGAGTAGTAGTCCCCTGTCTGGTTCCAAAATCCTTGTCAGTTATCCACCCCATAACACTCAGACGCTGCAGGACCAGACATCTGCCAAGCTCACAATACTGCCTCTGTGTGAGCCAGTTGCCAGTAACTACAGTTAACCTCCCTTCCAGTTCTGGGCACTAGTGGCTTGGGGTTTTATGCATTTCTGCCTTAGTCTGCAGACTCATGAGTATTTTTTATTAAGGGTCCAGTCCCTCAAAAGGAAGATGTTGGCCTCTGCCATTTTTATTTATTTATTTTACATTTGTTTACTGGGAAAGTCAGACTGGACACAGGTCCTTTGATACTGTAAGGTGGATATCAAGTGTCCATAATTAGAAGAAGCAGGAATTGTCGAGAGGAAGAGAGAGGAATGAGAAATGAGACTTGCAAGATAAAGTGAACTGTATTGCCTGTAAAATACATAGGACACTAGTGCTGGAATATGTATGAATTAGGTGTAGTAATGCAGGAATTTTATCAGAGTAGTAAAGAGTCTTATGGGTTAGTATAAGCTGATTATAAAGAAGAAGGTGGGAAAGTTTAAGCCAGTTGAGTTGTTTAAGAGCTAAGCAGTGGTGTGTTTTATATGGGCTATTGGTGGTGAACCTTGCAATTTTTATTATAGCAGTCATCTAGTTTGGCTAGATCTGATTTTCTGAGATTGGTGAGGATAGGAGAGGCATATAAAAGTGTGGAGATGAGATGAGATGTGTTTGATCTATTTTTTTCCCTAGAGCTGTCTGTGAGGAATTGTTTGATCTGAAGTAGGAACTTCATTTGTCAGCAAACTTTGGGATACGGATCCGATCTCGGATCCGAGCAGGCAACTTCTATCATAGCATAGATCCGAACTCCTAGCTCCTCCCCTTACCCATAATCCCCTGCCTACCCTAACTGACCCCAGATCTAGTTTGCCGCTCTTCAAGCAACAGCTAGATTCAAGAGCTCTTAGCGTTTTTGTGAGGAAAAAAAAAGGGTTTTCTTTCTTCTTTCTGAGTGAGTGATTGTGTGTGCATGGTAGGTTTACCCTTATCACTAATCTTATTATTATTTTAGCTTTCAGCTTAAATTTAATTTAAAATATTTCTCCCTCCCCCGCTGGTCGTAGCGTGTGTGTGTGTGACTTGAGTGTTAGGGGCCTAGTGAGTGTGCTTTACTGTAGTAATGTTGGAGGCCCCTAAAGCCATTTTTTCGAAATGCACCGAGTGTGGTCACAAGCTTTCACCGGCTGATGGCCACACTCGGTGCTTTAGGTGCAAGGATCGAAGGTCGAAGCTAGTCCTGGCAGGCCTTCTACCCCCAGACTCTGCTTCGGCCTCCGGTACTTCGGTGCCCGCTACCCCCCCGGTAGCGGTCACTCCTGCCTCCCTTCCACCGACCGGGACTCAACCTCCCGCTTCGGCTCCGAAGGATAGGGAGGCCAGGAAAGAGAAGCGGCGGGAGAAGCACCTTAAGCGGTGGGCTGATGACTCCTCATCGGCCCCGCCCGCCAAGAGGGCTTCTCCGTCCAAGTCTTCTCGATCTCCTCCTCCTCGGATCCGATCCCCTTGTTTCTCCCCGGGACCTGAGGAGGAGGAGGTGATCCTGTCCCCGTCGAGGTCATTGAGGTGACACTCCAGGTCTGCCTTGGTGGCCTCTTCGAGGTCCACTTTTAGCATATCTGATGCGGACATGGACCGGATGATGAGGAGATTCATCCAGGCCCAGATGCAGATGGGAGTGCTCTTGCCACCCCCCTCCAGGGGGGAGCTTGACCCCTTTTTTCGCTCCTATAGCTCCTTCTCTGACCCGCATTCCGGGTTCGGAGCGCTCGGAGCCGCGCCACATTGGATCCGGGGGTAGGTCGGAGCCGACCGTGCTGGGCACGTCGGCTCCGACTGGTCCCTCGAGTTTGTTGGATCCGACCTCTCGGAGCCGTGGGCCGAGCTTCGGATCCGAGGGATTCGGTGTACTTTCGGCTCCGTCCCGGTCAGAGCACACTGGTCCTTCGGATCTGATTTTCTCGGCACCGGGTCCGATCCCCGCTTCGGATCCGAGTGGGAGTCGGATCTCGAATCCGTCAGAGAGTGGCTCCACCTCGGCTTTCGCTGCAGTGGAGAGGGCACTGTCAAGTGCTTCCAGGCCTCCGGTCCTGGCTTCGGCTCCCTCCCGCACTCCTTCTCATCTGGTCCTGGCTCCCCTCATCCGGCCCTCGGGGCAGCCTGCCTCAGCGCCTCTAGGAGTTCCACTGGAACAGGATACAGCCCGTGAGGACTCCTCGGACAGCCCCCCGAGGAGATTCCTCACAAGGCAAAGTGCAAAAGGAGGCACATAGACTCCCCTGAGAGTCTCACCGAAGATACGGACTTGGATGAAGGGGAAGGCTCCCCTAGATCACCCCCAAGGATGTCTCCTTTGGAGACATCATGGAAATGCTCAAAATCAGGGGTGGGTGGTCTGCCCATAAGGCTTCCTCTGATGAGTCCGTATTCCTTGAGGCGTTTGAGGCTGGACCATCTACCTCTTGGGTGTCCCCTCCACCCGACCCCCTGGTGGATCTCATATCCTCTAGGGCTTGGAAGGAACCAGACACCATAGAGCCGATCCCCAAGCATCTGGACAAAATTTTGAGCCCCCCTGCAGAGAGATCACACTGGAGCAGAGGTCCCCCTGTGGATGCCATGTGGGTGGCTGCAGCCACCAAGAAAGAGTTGGCTCAGGAGATCCCCACGGTTCATCCTCCGAGCAAGGAGTCTCGCGCGATGGACCATCTTGGGAAGCGGGCCTTCAGTTCAGTGACCTTCTCTATGAGGGCCTTGAACTACATGGCACACGTTATTCGGATGCAGCGGGATCTAATTAAGGAATACACTGCTTCCCCCCCAGGGTCCATGTCGGAGGGAGACAAGGATCTGTACTCCTCCCGAATGGCCACCCTCCGCTCACAGGCCTGGCTCCGTCACTGTGACTTCTCGGAACCCTTTAAGGCGTCATTCGCGAATGCCCCTTTTGATGATTCTGCACTGTTCGGCAAAACCGTTCGCAACACTCTTGTCCAGAGCGAGAAAGACGGGAAGACCTTGTCTGCCGTCAGAGTCTGCTTCTCTGCGCCCCAGAGGTCCTTTTCCAAGAACCAAAAGGGTCAGAAGAAGATGTGGTTCCGAAAATCGCATCAATCCCAGTCTGCTCAGGACAACCAGTCCTCTCGTGGCAGAGGAGGACAGGGAGGACGCTGCCCCAGAGGCAGAGGGGGTCCCAGGAATTTTGGGTCCAGAGAACCATTCTCTGAGAGGCCCATGCAGAACCCCTGAGGGGTTATCTGACTGCTCCACTCTGGAGGCAGTCGGGGGGGCATTTTTCGAGGCACTTAGCAAAATGGGAGTCCATAACAATGGATTGCTGGGTGCTTCGTATTATATCCAGAGATTACCAAATTCCCTTTATAGTAAACCCCAGAATCAGAAGCCTTCCCGACGTTCCACCCAGTCAGAGGGAGGCGGCTGCTGCTGCAGAAATTCAGCAGCTTCTGCAAAAAAGAGCCATCCAGCCCGTCCTCCCAGATCAAGTCGGATCAGGGTTTTACTCCAGGTTCTTTCTGGTGCCAAAAAAGACGGGGGACTTGAGGTCCATCCTCAACCTCTCTCTCCAAACCTGGCTGTACCCAAAGAAAAGTTCCGAATGGTCACGTTGCAATCCATCCTCCCCTTATTGCGGGAGGATGACTGGATGTGCTCCATAGACCTCAAGGATGCATACTATCACATTCTAGTGGACAGGCGTTCCAGGAGGTTTCTCCGCTTCCGGCTGGGAGCCAGTCACTTTCAATTCAGGGTCCTCCCCTTCGGTCTCACCTCAGCCCCCAGGGTGTTCACCAAGGTCCTAGCAATAATAGCGGCCCACCTGAGACTCCAGGGAATTCAGGTCTTTCCATACCTGGACGACTGGCTCCTTACAGCCCCAGCAAGGCATCTACTTTGTTCATGCAGGGATTATTTCCACAGTCTGGCTCCACTATTAGGATTAACCATCAACATGACCAAATCCTCTCTCATCCCTACACAGGTGTTGGATTTTTATAGGGGCGAGACTGGATTCCAGACAGATGCTTGCGTTCTTGACTCCAGATCGGCTTCGGAACCTGATGTTGCACGTGCAGACCATCCTTCAACTGCAAACTCCTTTGGCAGAATTGATCCTGAGGGCCCTAGGATCTATGGCGGCTGCAATCCCTCTGCTGCCATTGGCCCGGTTGAACATGAGGGTTCTGCAGTGGACCCTCCAGGTACAATGGTCCCTGTCTCTAAACCCCCTGTCTCACCCCATTTCCTTAAGCAAGGTTTGCAGAAGATCGCTCCTGTGGTGGCTCCAGTCTCCCAACCTCCACACGGGACGTCCCTTCTCACTACCTCCGCCAGTCGACACAGTGACCACGGACGCTTCTCGCCTGGGGTGGGGGGGAATTTTTCAGGCAGGACAGTCCAAGGCACATGGAACAACGTAGAGACCTCTTTGCATATCAACGTCCTAGAGATGAGGGCGGTGCTTTTGACGTTGCAGGCACTACACAACTCTCTTCCGGTAGGGACGATTGCAGTACAGACAGACAACATGTCGGCTGTCTGGTACATCAACAAACAGGGGGGAACCAGGTCTTACCCCCTTTGCCGCGAGGCCATGAGAGTGTGGGAATGGGCGATTTCCACCAACCGCTTTCTCATAGCAATGCACATTCCGGGACAGTCCAACATTCTAGCGGACAGGCTCAGTCGTACTATCCTGACTCCTTACGAATGGTCTCTCAACCATCGATTTGCAGAGCAAGTATTTGCCCGATGGGGGCAACCTTGTTGCGATCTTATTGCCTCTCCTTCAAACACCAAATGCAATGATTACTTTGCTCTGATCCCCCCTCCGGGGGAGTCCCCGAGAGACTCTCTAGTTCATGCTTGGCCTCCCGGTCTGCTTTATGCTTACCCTCCTCTTCCCCTGATGTTGAAATTATTACAGAAAGCCAGGCAGCTGGGGAGCAAGATGATCCTCATTGCCCCATTCTGGCCTCGTCAGACATGGTTCCCTTACCTATGGTCTCACCTAGTGTAGCCACCATGGATTCTGGATCCCTTTCCAGATCTCATTTCTCACCCTCTCGGTCTTCTGACTCTGAACCTGGTCAACCTCAAGCTGACGGCTTGGTTGCTCCAGTTCCACTCCTCATAAGGACTCCCGGGATCTCATCACCGGTCAAAGCCATTCTTGTAGCAGCTCACAAGCCTTCCACCAGGAAGGTTTATCGGAGTAAGTGGAAACGCTTCATCATTTGGGCAGAACACCGTCATTTAGACCCCTTTACAGCCCTGATATCATCTGTCCTAGATTTTCTAACCTCTCTCTTTCACCAGGGGGCTAGTTCTTCCACAGTCAAGGTACAACTGGCAGCAATCTCATACTATCACGTGGGGCAAGAGTCTGGCCCTCTTATCACTTCCAAACTGTGTAAGACCTTCTTCAAGGGTACCTGCCTCCTTAGGCCTCCAGTTAAAGAGGTGGTACCTCCATGGGATTTATCCTTAGTCTTGCAGGCATTGACTGGTCCCCCATTCGAACCGGCGGCCATGGTTGATCTCAAATTTCTCTCTTGGAAGGCAGCCTTTTTGGTGGCCATAACTTCAGCCAAAAGAGTGTCAGAATTGCAAGCTCTTTGTGTCAAACCACCATATCTGGTCTTTCACCCGGATAGGGTTTACCTCAGGATCAATCCGTCCTTTCTACCTAAGGTATCTTCAGAAGCGAACATCAATCAATCTATCAATCTTCCAGTGTTTTTCCCCAACTTTCATAACAAAGGAGAGTACAAGCTACATTCCTTAGACGTACACAGACAACTACGTTTTTATATCCATAGAACTGCTGATCATAGGCAATCCGATCAGTTGTTTATCTCCTTTACCAAAAGTAATTTCGGAAAGTCAGTTTCTAAAGTTTCTCTCTCTTGATGGATCTCAAGGTGTATTCTTTTAGCATATCAGAGCTCGGGAAGGCCTGCACCTCAAGGAGTCCATGCTCATTCTACTAGGGCCGTTGTCACATCTGCGGCCTTTCAAGCTAGGGTGCCACTGGATGACATTTGTTCCGCAGCCACTTGGGCTTCATCTCACACCTTTATCAGCCACTATAAAATAGATGTTGTCTCCCGAGGTAGGGCGTCCTTTGGCTCTGCTGTGCTCCGGAATATCCTTCCATGAAGGCCACCCAAGATTTAGGTAGCTGGGGACTCTGTCCCAAAGGTTGCTGACAAATGAAGTTCCTACTTCAGATTAAGAAGTTATGTACTCACCATAACGTTCCATCTGAGTAGGTATCTTCATTTGTCTGCAACCATCCCCCTCTCCTTCCCCCTGACCAATATGATCGTTCTGTGTTATTAGCATATGTTCCCACTGGGACACTTTTATCTGCTGTGCTATGGGGCAAAATTGATCTGAGGTCAGTTAGGGTAGGCAGGGGATTATGGGTAAGGGGAGGAGCTAGGAGCTCAGATCTATGCTATGATAGAAGTTGCCGGCTCGGATCCGAGATCGGATCCGTATCCCAAAGGTTGCAGACAAATGAAGATACCTACTCAGATGGAACGTTATGGTGAGTACATAACTTCTTATTTCTGTATAGTCCCCCATTTTTTAGGTTCTTTCTTTATAGTGAGTGAGATGTGCATGTCAAACTTCATGTTGCAGTCTATCTCAGCTCCTAGGAATTTAGTGTGAGTGACTGGGGATATATAGTAGTCTTATTGTCAGAAACGATGGTAAAAGTGGGTATGGGAGTTGAGTGATTAGTAGTCTGGAATATAAGAAATTTGGTTTTGTTGGGGCTAAGTATTAGTTGAGAGTTGGTAAGCCATTTTTCTACAGAAAGGAAAGAGGTCTGTGTTTGTCATTGCAGTTCATGGAGGGAAGGAGAGGAACAGATAAGTGTGGAGTCATCAGCGTGTTGGATGACTGAGGCATGTAAAGAAGAGGAATGGAGTTTGTTAGTGAAGATATAGAAAAGAAAGGACCAAGGATGAAGCCTTGGGGAACACCCAGTGTGACTGGTAGTAGGGGAGAGAGTTCTTGTCTTCACAGAACTGCTTGCTGTCTACCAGTTAAATAACTTTGAAACCAGGTAATGGAGGATTTGCTATGATTTAGATCTGGGAGGGATTTAATCTGCTTGTTGTGGTTAGCCATATCAAATGCCTTGGAGAGGTCAAGAAAGATAGCAGAGACATAGTTCCCATTATTCCTATGGGAGTTTACCATATGACTGAATGACATAAGAGCTGCTGTGGAAGGGCCTGAAACCATGTTGAGTATTAGTGAGAAGGTTGTGATTGGTGCGGTAATCCATTACCATGAGAGAATGGACTTAGATGATTTTTTTGAGGAGGAGAAACTGGAGTACAATTCACAGATGGTCTTCCCTTTTGGATTACTTAACCATGAGGGTGCCCTCAAAGGACTTGGGGTCTAAGTGGAGAGATGAAATCAACAAGAAAAGAAGAGTAGTATTTCTGTACTGTTGGATTTTAATTCTTCTTCAAGTCCTGGCGAGTAGCTTCATGTGTTGAAACGTTTTTAAAAAATCTCAACCAAGACGACCTTTACTGTTTGGGTACTTACCTAAAAGGAAGCAGATTCAAAGAAGCAAGCTTGAAATTCAAACTTAACTATCCAGCCAAATTTAAAATTCCCCCTCCCCATGTGTAAAATCTTTCTTGGAGCCAGGAGGTGCACTTACAGAAGTTGAAAAATACCAGGATGTTCATATGTCAGTAAATTGGACTACTAGCACCTAGGGAAATGGAAGCAAGAAAATGATGGACAAGCAAAGGGATGCCCAGAAGCATGTTAAACAGATTCTGGACAATATGGTAGCAGATAAACCACAAGAACTAATAGGGGACAAATCAGATTATCTAAAGGAGGCTTTGCAATAATAAATAGGAACTTGGCAACAAGGACAGATGGACATAAACAGAACAGAATTTTTAAATATGTAACCTGGACAATCTTAAAACTAAAAGATGCAACCGGTAAAGGGGGACAAAACTCTTTGGTTCTTAGAGGTGAGACAGCAATCAGTTTTACTGCTTATAATAAAGTTCATTTCTTAATATATTCAAAGAAAATAATTGAAAAGTCATTTATAAGAGATCTTAAATAGGACCTGCTTTGGGGGAGGGGCAGACCTGTGATTAGTTAAACTGTTGGCATTAGTAAAGAGGCACTGTATTACTTCTCAACCAAAGTTCATCTTTAAATGGACAACTAAGATTTGCAGATGGGAACAGTGAGGGGCACAGAGTTTGTGAGAACTTGAACGACCATAATTCAGAACAAATAAGAAATTAAGTTGGGGGGCACAGGGAAAACGGAGTTATGAATGAACACAAATGTAGCAAAATTTCAAGAGTGAATGTTTGCAATTTCCCCTGGGGCAGAAAAAGGAAGTGACAATTACATAATTTGTATATAGTTCTTCTGTTAGCAATGTTATTCAAAATAGTTTTTAGCAACAAGTAAGTAAAAAAAATTGTGTTAGGGTTACAGCAGCTTTTCTTTTTTTTTTTTTTTTTTTTTTTTTTTTTTAAATAAAGTTAGCCAGTTACAAGGAACAGTACAGGTTTGATTTGCATTAGAACACATTGGCATCCTGGCACATTCATCAGTAAAAGTTTTCTCTTCTTGCCCAGTCTTCCAGTTCCTGCAATTTTCCAAGATGGAGAAAGGATTGAATTAAGTGAAATGAGGGATGAAAAGGAAAGCACCATAGTTAGCAGACTGAATGGGAAAATTAGCATAAATAAAATAGGAAGAGAAAATAGAACAAGAAATAACATTAAATACTTAAAATAGTCATATGGAATGTCAGCGGTGTGGTTGACAGACTAAAACAAGCAGGGTGTTTGATTGCAGGGAAAAGCATTTAAACCCAGAAGAGACTCAGTCTTTTCTCAGATGCAGTATTTTATGGTGAAGTCCACCAGGAAAGGAAAGTAGCATATAACCATGATAAGGACAGAATCAAATATAAAGGCTGAGGATAGCAACATAGATTTAATAAAAAAAAAAAAAAAAAGTAGATGCTTACTTATTAGAGGCAGTTGGAAGAATCACAGAATTTACATTTTGATAGGGGCACAGAAATTCTGAAATATCTTCAGGGTATCCCAGTTATGGGAGGAGACTGGAATATGGTAACAGATACCTTAGATGATTAGCGGTACTCCAGCAGTGTTTATAATATCCCAAAAAGGCAGTCTCAATTGAATATGTAAAGCATATGGCTGGGTAGATGCAGAATGGGGAAAGATGGGACCCAGGAAATTTAACTTTTACTCAGAGTCATATGGTTGCTGGTTGAGGCTAGACAGATTTTGTTCCACAGGAAAGTACAGTTGTGTAAAATCTTACCATAATGGTATATGTCCTTTTCCTCATCGTTGCAGTATTCTTTACTGTAGGGATCTCCTGCCTAGGGCAGCCTTATGCTCGGCCAGTATACCAAAGTCTTATGATCAAGTATTCGCTGTACATCACATGTATGTTCCCTGCACAGGACATGGGGCACAATAGTGATGTACAGACGCAGTTACCCAGAACTGAATTGCCCCAGTAGAGAACCTTCACCATAGGAAAAATGAATCCATGCACATACAGAAGGAGAAAATGCAGAAGGTGAAAAGGGAGACCCTCAACCAGAAGGGAATCCAAAACAAATACCAGAACTAACAGGAGGGGGGTTGGAGGGAGGGTGCGAATTCTGCAACAGTGAAGATAGGGACATCTACTGTTATAAGATTTTACACAACCGTACTGTCCTTCTATATCACTGTTGCAGTATTCTTTACTATAGGGAGAGTAAAAAATCTTAATAAACAGAATGGGAGGTGGAAGGCCAGGAAGAGCCCTCAATAAACCCATACAAAATGGCTCTAGCAAAACCTGTTCTGGCCCTTGAAACCATATCCAACTTATAATGCTTAGTAAAGATATCCGGCGACGAACAAGTATCAGCTTCAAGGATGGAATTGGTGTCCTACCCCTTGAAGAAAGCACCAGAATTGGAATGATCTCTAGCAGAAGTAGAGAAAGATTTGCTATGAAAAGAATAACAAAAAAGAAATGGCCTTAGATATCCAGGAGGAGATGCTTTGCTTAGAAATGGCCAAATCCAATGTCCTGGGATGAAAAGAAACAAAGCTGGTAAGACTTGCGTATGGCCTTGGTTTTATTTAACTAGTACCTGAGCTGCCTGTGCAAATCTAAGGTGTGCAAGACCCTATTACTAGCAACTAAGGAGAAGGGAAAAAGGAATAGGAGTTGTGCTGACTGAATCAAGGACAACTCATTTACCACCTTGGGCATAAAAGAAAAAATAGTATGAAGGGACACCCTCTCCCTGTAAAAAAAGGAGGAATGACCATAAGGGCCTGAAGCTCTGAAACCCTCTGAGCAGAAGTAAGAGCCAGCAACAAGACAAAGAAGCAGAATCTTCAGGCTCAAAAGGAGCATGGGTCAATTTTTCCAAAACAAAATTAAGGTCCCAAGCAGGAGGAATAGGTTTTCTTGGAGGCCTAAGATGCAGGATGGGTTCAAGAAATTGTTTGACCTCAAAAACGAGAAGCCAATGGAAGATTCAAGGGCAGACAAGCAGAAGTGGCTGACAAATGGGGCTTCACAAAAGAATAGGCCAAGCCATACTGGAGCAACTCATACAAATAGGAGAGGACCAAGTGACCTCCACTGAAAAAGGTCCTGGTTATGAGCATGGCACCAGGCAGAAATTCTTTTCCATTTGGACAAACAAGCTTTTGGATGAGGGTTTCTTTGTCTCCTGTAAAACCCTGAGCATGTCTTCAGAAAAGAGGTGCCTGAAAGGGATCAAAACCCTAACACCCACAGTGTTGGATGTAGAGTAGGCAAGTGAGGATGGATGAGAGATCCCTTGTGCTGTGTGAGGAGGTCCAATTGGTAAGGTAATTGTAGTGACTGCCCCTGGCCAGATGCATTAAGAGGGAGAACCAGTGCTGTCTTGGCCAAAAGGGAGTTACTAGTAAGATTTGTGGCTAGTCCAGCTGAATTTTTTTGCATAAATCTTGGAAGTAGAGGAAGAGGAGAAAAAGTATAATGAAGCATCCCCTTCCAAGAAAAAGAAAGGACATCCATCTTCCATGCCAGGTGGCATGGCAGTCTGGAACAGAAGAGAGGCAGCTGCCTGTGCAAAGAGGAGACAGAAAGATAACTGAGGAATACCCCACCAATGGACAATGTCCAGAAATCTGTCTCTGTGAAGCATCCATTTGTAAGCCTGTGTTTTAGACCTGGTCAAAGAGTCTGCCACTAGATTGTGCTGTGAAGGAATGTGTAATGTCTGAAGAGTTCATTGATATCTGAAAGCCACCTCCCAGACCTAAAGATCTATCCTGCACAGGAGGTAATTTTTTTTGCCTCCTTGCTTGTTGACATACCACATAACTGTAGTGTTATCTGTTTACACCTTCAAGAAGCTTGGAGAGGACATGGGATGAAAAATTTGAAGGGCCAGAATCAGACCTCTCATCTCTTTGATGTTGATACTGTCTGACTTCTGATGGGGGGGCAGAGATCCTGAACTTTCAGGTGACCACATGAAGCCCCCCATCCAATGTCTGAGGCATTGGTGAACAGTTATTTAGAAGGAACTGGAGGCTGAAAGAGCAGGCTTGGGTTGAGAGCAAACTGTTGATTCCACCACTCAAATTCCTTTTTAGACAAGGAAGGAGAGATACACTGAAATCCAGAGGGTAGCAGTGCTGCAGCCAATCCAATTTGAGATACCATTGAAGCTTCCATATGTGTAGTGTGGCAAGAGGGAGCAATAGAGTAGAATGGCAGTCAGAGGAAGAAGAGACTGAAAGAAGGGCTGTCAGTGACAAAACTTTTGGACATGGAAGCTTCCCAGATACACATGATCTTGATAGGGGAGACAGGACAGACTTTTGGAAGTTGATAGTGAACTCTAGACTTTGAAGGAGAGAGAGAGATGGTGAACTCCAGATATTGTAACAGGTGACTGCGAGAAATTACCCAAAGTCGTCTAGATAAAGAAAAATCCAAATACTTTGGAGCCTGCAGAAAGCAATCACAGGAGCTAGGCATTTTCTGAGTACTCTTGGGGCAGTAGAGACACCAGATGAATAGCAGAGAATTGAAAATGAGAGGAAGAAACAGAGAAATGAAAAAATGTCCTGAAAAAAGAGAATAGAGATATGAAGGTAAGCATTATTCAGATCCAAAAACACCAGAAAAGCCTGGGGTGGTAAAAGAGTAAATAGGGTTTGAAGAGTAATCATCTAAAAAGAGGGGACCTTGAGAAAGGTGTTCAGCAGGGAGAGATCCAGACTAGGTCTCCAAGTGACCTCCTTTTGAGGAACCAGGAACATTCTGGAATAAAAAATCCTTTCCCACTGGAGGGGGAACAGCCTAAATGGGTTCTTGGTTCACCAGGGCCCCTAGGACCTCTAGGAAATGAGGCAGTTCAGTAGAGGAGGTTGAGGAATCCCTGAAAAGGAGGGAAAGACTTCTATACCATGAAGTAACCTTGATGGATGATAGAAAGAACCCAAGTATGAGGAGTGATGAGAAGCTAATTTGGAAGACAAAGCGAAAGCCAAAGGCACAATGGAACCTGATTTAAGTAGGGAGGGGAGAATTGTCAAGTAGAAGCAGGCTTATTAGATAAAGGAGGCTTCTGGGCTACAGAAGTCTGAGAAGTGCTAGCAGAGGAGATTCACCTGCCACCCTTCCTGCCCTTGGAGACCAGGCAGAGCTTCTGTAGACAAAAGATCTAGAATGATAATTCTACTGGAAGTTATGGATAGGAGAGACAAAAATATGTTTAAGGCCCTGCAAGACTTTATCTTTCTCTTGAAGAGACTTACAAGTCAGTAGCAGCAGTCCAAAAATTATGCTTATTTTCCAAAGGAGCATCCAACAACTTGGCCTTAATGTCCTTAGGCAAAGACTGAAGATGAAGTCAAGAATAACTCCTCATGACAGACCCAAAAGTCGCAGCCTGGAAGAGCATTCAGCAGCATCATGGCTACACTTGATGGAATGGTGAGCCATTTGTGAAGTAGAACCTAAAATAGATAAGGCAGAAGAGTTGCCTTCAGAATCAGGGAAGTCAGAAATCAGAAATAACCTGACAATCCTGAGCATATTTGGTCATGTGGGTTTGGTAATTAATAGCCCTAAAGGCCAAAGTAGAAGCATTGTAAACCTACTTACCAATCCTCTCCATTGCCCAACTCTCCTTATCAAAAGGCAAAAGTTTGGAAGAGGACAAGAGCTTGGAACATTTGTCGGAAGAAATTGACACCACAGCAGGATCAGCAGAAGGACACTTAAATAAACATTGGCAATCTGCAGGGACCTTATAGAACCTATCAAGTTTCTTAGGAGCAGGAGGCTGAGAATCAAGAGACATGAAAGCAGCAATGAAAGTGTCTAACAAGGCAGCCAACACAGGAGGAACTGCAGAGGGATTAGGAGTATCCACCAGAAGCAACTCATAACATCACCTCTGACTATCAGGCTCTTGAGAAAAATTCCACTTAAAGTATTCCATCATCCTAAAATTTGTGTCCCCAAAGTACAGTTCCTCAAAAGGAGACTCTAGGGCTAATAGACTCCTCCAAAAGCCAAACACAAAGGAATCTGTGAAGAATAAGACAAGGACCCATCATCAGACTGAATCCTCATCCAAGGAATCCAGTTTCCTAGGCTGTTTAGAGGGGGTAGAGTTCCAAGGAGGAGCAGGAACCAAAACCCCTTGTGGAGGCTTCAGTGCCATCAAGGCAGAAAACAAGCCCTGAGTAAACTTTTGCCATTTCCTTTGAGGATCCTTATGATGGACTGAAACATATTTAATCTTTTATCTTTTCTTGGAAGGAACGTCAGTGATGGACTGAAACATGTTTCATCTTTTATCTTTTCTTGGAAGGAACGTCAGCCCTAACAAATACTGCAGGTTCTGACCTTTGGTTTGATTCCGTAAGAGTACCAAGGACCTCCTCCCTGACCAATATCTGTGGAATCCCTCTAGGACCCTCTGAGATAATCAACCACAGTTCTTCCTTGATGTCTGGAGCAGACACCTACAAAGCCTCAAAGGATGTGCAAAAAAGATGGATCCAGGCCAGCCTCCAACAGGGTCATAGCAGAGGAATCCAATGTAGATGCCGAATGGCCTACAGAGCAGAGCTATCACCCACTTCTAGAGGGAATTCTGGTGGAGGCTGGACAGCTAAAGAATCTGTCCAAGACTTCTTGCCATTCTTCTTACCTAGTGGGAGTATTTCAATGTTAATGGATTTCACCATGCTATTCTGGGATAACTGTTTAAGCCACTGGTTTTCAAGATAAATGACCAGGGAAGACAAATGGCTTCTGAGTGTCTTAGGCACAAATGCCTTACACATACTACAAGAAGTACGGTCATGGGATGTACCCAAACAAAAGAGACACTGTTCAAGACATGATTCAGCTGTTACAGGAAATGTACAAAGACTCACTAGCCAGATTGAAAACTAACAGTTAGCTGCCCTCAGAAATAAAGCTTAGAAGGGGTACAAAATGAGTGCCATTTACTAGGAGCAGCTTGCTGAGAAGATAAGGTAGTCCCAAGTATGTGGTTGAGGAGATGTAACGCAGAGCAAAAATTAGCACTGTTTGCAGAAGATGTTATTGTTATTCTAAGCCAGTGCAATATATTCTACATTTATTTGAGCTGACAAAAGAGTAATAGCAGGCTACAAAGTAAATGAGGGTATACAAAGGCACTTTGTGTTAATTATGCCTCATCATTTAGATAGGTAAACATATCCATACTTATGTGGGCATTATAGGCTTAAATATGTCAAGAAATGGTTGTCTAAATGTGCAAAAGATTCCCCTAAAGAGACTTGATAAGATATGAAAGGTCATATAAGGTCCATGTTGCTCAGATGTGAATTATTACGGGCTGACTTAGATGATATGATATTATTAGTTTCAATGTTTATAGTATATTTAGTACTATACTTTAGTCAAGCTGTAATAGAACGGGTACAAGAGACAGGATGGCTAACACTAAAAAGGGTGATAACCGAATATATATATGTGCAGGTAAAAAAAAAACAAGAGCAGATTGGGAGTTAATGCTTAAATCTTTAACAGAAGGAGGTTTAAGTGTTCCAAGTTTAGAAGAATATCACTATGCTGCACAAATAAGGATACTATACTTATTACAGCACAATGAATATGAGTCTAACTGTAAAAAACATGATTTTAACCAAAATAAACAGAAAGATGCAGAAGCGATATAGAGCACTGGTGGTACCTGCATAAAGCCAAGCAATTCCCAGATATTTTAAAACATTACAGGAAGTCCTAAATATGTGAGGGAAGCAGGCTAGGACTTTGACTTGTGCCCCATAGAGCTAGGTACACCAAACATTGAACTAGAAAAGACAATTATAGATAGGTGGTGGTTATAAGACAGAAAATAGAGTATTGGAAACAACTTAGAATAGAGCAGGTATTAGTGGCCTGGCCAACACTGCTAAACACCTATGACTTAGACATTACAGAGTGGCAATGTTATAGAGGGGTTTGGGGAATTTTAGCAAAATACGATAAGACAATAAAAGAATATATGAAGTATTAATGGATGATAGGGGTCAGAAAGCAAAGCCAAAACAGATACAGACTTGGGAAAATTCTTTATATGTTAGAGATTTTGAAGAAAATTGGGCAAGTTTATAACAAAATCAAGAAAGTTCCAGATCTTAGACTACATCATATGCAGAATACTGCCCAAAAAACTGTTGGATGTGTACAGCTGATGAAGCAGGAGACTGGAAATATGTTCTGGGAATGCAGCAAATTAGCTGAATTAAGATAGGCATTAGACAATTTAATATGTAGTTTGTCTGATGGTAACTGGCTTGTGACAAGGAATAATCATCTCCTGGGAACAGCAAACTTTAAACAAGGGTCCCTCTACCTCCAAATACCTCGTCTACTACTGATAATAATGAAAAAGACATTATGAGAAAACTGAAAACAGAAAGTTTTCCTACAATACAAGAAGCAATAAAAATAATGGAACATTTTAGGATCTTGGAACTGAAGTCATTAAGAGATAGCAAAGGAAAATTTTATAGAAAAAAATGGGGGATATGGGAGCACTTAGTATTAAAAAGAAAGTGCAATGGCTTTGAGAATATTAAAACAGCAATTAAATCAAGAGTAGAGTAGATATTACTTAAAACACAAACATGAGAGGATAATGTTTGACCAGAAGCACAAGAGAAGGTCTGCTATGAATAAATAAATGTATATTAAATATGTGTAAGAAGAATAAAAAAGGAAAATTGTAACCCTGGGTATTGGACTGATTCCAGTTTAATTAAGACCATAAAGCAACTGTACTACGTAAGCACTAAAGGATCAGTCACCTATGGGAAAATGGTGTGTACCATGCACGAGGAATGCACAGGTACATGCCTATTGTCCCTGAACAAAACTGCTTCAAAGAAAAGGTGGGAGAAACAGACAAATTAAGGTACTGTAAAAAAAAAGAACTGAAACAATTGCATATCTTGTTGATGGATGTGATATACTCATGGCAGAGGGCATGTATAGTGAATGGCACAATAATGTGGCAAGACTGTTGCACTGAGGATTGCACAGACACTGTAATATATAAGTATCCGAGAAGCATTGGAAATAAGAACCAAAAAGCAGTATAGAGAACGATGAAGTTTATATCACATGGGATCAGTTATTATCAGCAGTTCAAAAAAATAGATGAAAGAAAACCAGATATAGTACCTGATGAAAAAAATTGATCAATCGCTACACCCATTAATTAGTGTCTTATGTATAGAGAGAAACAAGAGACAAGGTCATTAAATACCAGGATTTGCAGGCAGAAATGACAGCAATGTGAAAGAAAGATACCCAGGTAGATACAATAGTAGTAGGAGCAGCAGGTCTAATAAAAAAAAAATACAACTTAGATAAGCTATCAAAACATGTAACTGTGTATGAATTACATGAGGCAACTCTGGGAAAATTGCAGGTGCTGAGAAGAGCATGTTTGGCTAGCATCAAAGACTGAAGTAATACCAATTTCATGAACTTTAATCGTACCCTTACTTAGTAATGGGGTCCATTCCTGTCTTGGAATTAGAAGCCCAAAATACTTGAAGAAATTAAACCATGCAAGACCTATCCTTTGAGAGCACCCTCTTAAGAAAAAGTATTTCCAGTGGCAGTCTGTTCAGGCATCTGCTTCCCAGAAGAAATGTCTGGACCCTTTGAAGAATGGAACTTGCCAGACCTATAGTTGTACCTTCAGTCCAGGAAGCCCTGCAAAATGTCCTTTAAACTACTACCCTGAAGCCGGTTTCATACCCCTAAGAGACCTGTTGTGGACCCAGATACTGTGTTCCAGGTGTCTAATAGAGTTGCACTGGCTTCCTTTTGCAGTACTCCTAGTAGTATGGAAGGCAGATTTCAAGTTAGATTTGTCAAAAAATGTGTATTTCAGTATCCCTGGCTTTTTTGGCCTTGAATTGACAACCTCACATTCTAAAATTTTAGAAACGTTCTCAGACAACTTCAGGATAGCAAGATAGTTATACTGGAGTGTCGAATGTGACCTTAAAGAACCTACTCCAATCAAAAAACAAAATGTTTTGTGGACAGGTAAGCAGGCTTGAACTTTGGGTATGATGCTGTTAATTCAGCATCCAGGGCTGCTGCAATGGGCTCACTTATCAGGAGACACATCTGGCTGAGAACCCAGTCTCTGTCTGAAGATATGAAGGTACATCTCTTAAAGGCACTATTGGATAAGAAGCAGCTCTTTGAATCTCCTCCTTGTAATGTGCTCAGAAAGCTGAATATAACAGAAACTGTATTTCCAAACAGCCTTCTTACTGTATGCAGGGCAAAAGCATACTGCTTAAGCACAAGAAGGCCCCTCCAAAGAGAAGATAGCAGGAGGACAGAGAGAGTCCTGGCAGCCCTCAGGGCCCATCCTCCTCCAGGGAGCAGCTATGATTATTCAGCATTCTCCCTCCTCTAGGATAACCCATCCCAGACCTTGAACCTCCACTCTTTGTAAACTAATTTTCCCAGTGTGTGTGTGTGTGTGTGTGTGTGTGTGTGTGTGTGCGTGTGCGGGGGGGGCTGACATATTGTGACCATCCTTGGACAGACTTTACCACAGTCAGTGAGTACTATAAGTACTTCAGTTCATGACCAAGTCTATAACAAAACACTTGCTTTCAGTGCCACAAGACCAGGAGCACCTTTTGCAGGATCTCTTCTATAAGAAATGTTAACCCAAGTGCTGATAAAACCTGTCCCTGCAGGACAAAAAACTAAAAAGTTTATGTATGACTGTTTCCACTCATAACAAGGAGAGGTTCCTGGAGTTATGTTGTAGGTCTTTCAAAACTAGAAAATTCCTATAAATTCCCAAGTTCAAGAAACTGTCCCTTCAAGCCATACATCTACTCACATGCCTTTGATCTCTCCTACTTGCACTGAGCTTCAAAGATGCCTTTCTACAAGTACCCATTCTTTAAGGGATACAAGTAGTACCTTAGGGTTGTGGTGCTGGCCAGCATTACCAGTTAACCTTCTTTATATTTGGTTTAATTACTGTGCTAAGAATTTTCACAAAATGTTTTGCCATCATTATCAGTTCACCTGCTTTATATCTGGTTAATTATTGTGCTAAGACTTTTTTACAAAATGTTTTGCCTGTGATATCATACTGCAGGGCCAAAGGAATCCAAAGGAATTCACATTTCTACTTGAGTGACTACCACATCCGGTCCCAACAGGAGATGCAGAGGGCAATGCAGTATACAGTCATTTGTGTAAACAGACTTAGCTTCTGTCTCAGCAAACAGAAGTCCAATTTATTACTTGCGAAGAAAGTGATTTTTCTAGCAGACTGGCTAGATTCCAATCCTGGCAATGCTTACCCTTCCACAGGATAAAGTACAGTCTGTGACTACCCTCAGAAGGCCACCGAAAAGTCTGTAGTGACAAACATTTCCTCAATATCCTAGGCCACTTTATATCCACCATTCTCTTGGTTTTCCTAGTTAGGCTGCATATGAGGAAATGAAAATGGTTCCCTGGAGTGTACCATCCCAGTCATTCCTTGTATCAGGAAAGAACTGTTAGATGCAGTAATTGCAGAAAAAAATCAGGGCATACCCACAACTAGGCTTGAACCACGGATGCCTTGCACTTGGCTAGGGGGCTCATATTCAGGATCTCAAAGTACAAGGTAGAGTCCCAAAGGAAACAAAATGACACATAAACATTAATGAAGTAATGGCTGTCATCAGCACTGTCAACAGTTTCAAGATGTATGGGTGTCATGGACTTTCAATGTCATCACGGACACCACAATTTTCTGATATGGTACATAGAGGAACAAGCTGTGATCACATACAAAGGCAAGCCATGTACTGGTAGAAGGATTGCAGTCCAGAGTACTCCTAAGGTCCATATGTATACCCACACAGGAGAATATACAGGGCGGACCAACTAAAGTAAAGCCTCTGTAGATGCTGCACATGGAGAACTTTCTAGCTCTTACAAACAAATGGGGGTTAGCAGAGATGGACCTATCTTCTTCTCTGAACAACAAACAACTGAAAAGATTTTGCTCTAAGCAGCACATGCAAGCTTGGGTAATAGATCCCTTCCCTCTCAGTCTGGCAAGTCTATGTCTGTATGCCTTTCCCCCCAAGATAATCTAAAAGCTGAAGGGGGAAGCCAGAAATTGTTCCGATTGTCCCTTTCTTACCCAGGCAGCTCAGTGTCTTCCAGCTTCTCTAGACAGCAGAGAAAAAAACACTCCTGCTGCCATAGCATGTGAACCTTCTGATGTAGTGCTGGAGGTCACTTCTACATCTGAAACTGTCCCCACTGACCCTGGCAGCTTCAGAGATAGGACCTTACTACCTTTTAATTAAATTACTCAAAGGGCATGCTAATAATTATGAGGAAGGCTAGACCACCAAGTACTCGAAAATCATATCTAGCTAAATGAAAATAATTTTCCTGTGGTGTCAAAGGAGGAAATAACACCCAAACAGATGTCCCTATGGCTCTTCAATTTTTATCTGAGCTATTTGCTTCAGGCTTAGTTTACTTAAGGTTAATGTTTCAGCTACCTTTGCTTGCTTGCCTCTAGACTTGCCCACTGGCATCCAGTCCTCCAGCCAGGTAAATTGTAAAGTGCATTGTGCATCTCAGAGCCTCCAGGGTAAATGCAGTACCCATCTGGGAATTGCAGTTTGCACTGGAAAAGTTAACCTTATATCCTTTTAAACCAGGTTCCTATGCTCCGTTAAATTCCTAACCCGAAAAAACTACATTTTTTTGCAGTTATGTCAGCTTGAAGGATCTTGGACCTTCCATTCGTAATGTGCAAAAGGCCATATCTGATATTTCATAAAGATATGATAACCCTGTGTATTAACCCCTCATTCATGCCAGAGGTTTTACTATGGGGATTCGGAATCAAGCTGTCCACTTCCTGTTTTCTTTGCCTAACTCTCTGCCTCTGTTTCTTTAAGGCCTGAAAGAGATCACTTCAGACAAGTGGGCTCTTTCCTTTGTAGGAAAGGGTTATAGAATGTCTTAGAAGTCTCTTCCCCCTTCTCAAGAATTTTTCAGCCTCATCAAAATCAATTGCCTCATCTTCCTTTTACAGGCTGCCTTCTAATAGGAACTATTCAGCCAGTTTTCCTTTCTCGGTATGGCAGAGGTTTTTATTCAAGAATGTTCTTATTCAAGAATGTTCCTGGTCCTAGTAAAAGAGGGCTCTTGGAAACTTCTTTGTCAACATTTTTCTCAATGTTTAAAGTGTCAGAATGCTAACTCTTCATTCCTTGTTTTCTGTGATTCTCTTATAGGCCTTTCTAGTCTTTCTGGATTTGAAAGATGCTTATCTGCACATCCATGTCCATCCTCTTTTCATGAACTTCATGAGATTGTGTGTGTCTTCATCTCAGTTTCAATTTTCTGCTTTACCATTTGGTCTTTCTATGGCGTCAAGGATATTCACAGCATTTAGCTCCAGTTTTAGCCTTTTGCAGACTACAGGGAATCCAAACATTCCCTTATCTGGACAATTTACCTCTAAAAGCTCCTTCTCAGGCATCTAGATTTCACAATGAATCTTCTCAGTTTGGTGTTCTCTCCGAACCTTAAAAAAAATAGTTTTAAATCCCTTACAAGAACTGATCTTCTTAGGGTGAGGATCAACATCTTAACAATGACAGCCTTCCTTCCTTCTGACAATGTTCTGTTCTTAACACACTTCTTTCAGATTTTTCTCTCCTTGTAGAGGACCCCAGAAAAGAGGTTTTGAGAACCCTAGGTTTTATGGCATTAACCATTCCTATGCTTTATGCTTGTTTGTACATGAGGAAGAAACAGTGGTATCTCAAGTCAGTCTGGCTTCAGCAGTAACACCCACTAGACTTACTAATTCCTATCTTGCCCTGTATCAGGAAAGATTTACTTTGGTGGACCTTCCATATTTAACCCAATTCAGGGGTATCCTTTCTGGTTCCTCCCTCTTACCAAGAGTTCACACAGATGCTTCTGATCTGGCATGGGTGTAACATGTTCCAATAACATCAAGTTAAGGGTAGTTTGTCTGCCAAGGAGAGGAAAGACCATATAAAAGTAAAATAAATGAGAACTCTGATTCTGGTCTTGAATCAAAGTATTCACAGACAATACTACAGTCATGTGGTATATAAGCAAAGGGGGACCAAGTCTTGCCACTTTTTTTTTTTTTTGATTGGCCTTGATGGCTTGGGAAGTTTCCATTCAACACAATATTGTTCTTTAAGCAGTTTATATTTCCTCAGAGAGGAACACTGGTAGATCCATTGAGCAGATCCAGGGCAGACCACCATGAATGGATGTTAAACAGGGAGGTCTTCATGGACATTGTCCATTAGTGAGATATTCCACAGATATTTTTGCCTTCTCCCACCACAGGGAACTGAATCAGTTCTGTTCCAAGATTCCATGTCCTTAGGCATGGAGATGCCATGTCTTTTTCCTCTGTGCCTCATCTCCCCTACCTCTGTTGACAAGAGTCTTCACAAGACTGCTTCCACCCACTCTTCCATATGGTGAGAAGCAATCATCACAAGTTACCTCACAGGATGGAACTACTGTCACAGTACAATGACTCTGTCATTCACCCTCTTGAAATTCTACAGTTAACTCTCTGGGTGATAGAATTTTGATTCCTTACAGGCAAAACTTTTCTGAGTCTGTGCTCCAGGTTTTACAAGAATCCAGAATACCAGCTACCAGAAAGTCTTAGTTTCAAAATGAAATGGATTTTCTTTGTGGTGTAAAAATAAGAGCTAAGATCCTTTTTCAGTGGGAATTCCAACAGTTCTCTCTTATTTATGTGAGTTGCTCAACTCTGGTCTGTTATAGTCTTCTGTGAAAGCTTATTTGTCAGATGTGTATGCCTGTCTGCCTTTAGATCCATTCTTTTCTCCACATTTTGAGGTCAAGTAGGTGTTTGAAAAGTGTCCTATATATTAGGCTTAGAAAGCCTGTTACTCCTCCTCTTTCTTGGTACTGCTACTATGTTCTGAAAAAAAAAACTGAATCCAACTTCCTTTGAACCTGCTGCCAGTTCTACCTTGAAAATTTGCACTTAGAAAACTGTTTTATTAGTCGCTCTTATTTATATTTTATCCTTTGCTAACAAGATTAGACTCACTAGGCTAGTAACCTCTTTTCAGGGGAGTCCCAAGGTGGTGTTTACACTACTATGGGAAATTTGACCAGGGCATTGTGGAACTTCCTCGTACTCTTGTGTGTGGAGATGCTGTTTCCAGCTGCACTTTCTGTCTTCCTTTCCAGGTGCGATGGTAGCCCGGAGAAGCAGGACGCTGGTGAGAGTAAGCATGGAGGTCTGAGAAGGAGACATTGCTGAATTGAATGCTGATAGTCAGCGGAGGCATCATTCCTGTGGGAGAAGGAATCGGAAGTTAAGGAGGCATTTGTAAGAGATAAGAGGGTGGGAACTATTAGAAAAGGCCATCAAGCCTTTTAAAGAGCTATCAAAGAAGTTGGAATGATGTGTAGAAGATCCAGAGGATCTACTTCAGCTTAACCTTTTTGAGTCAACACAAGACTGTTTTGTTACAACCCTGCAGTTGGGAGGATTGTAGGATGATTATCTTAAGAAGATGATTATCCAGAGTGAACCAGAAAGTGAAATGGTGGCATCTTGGGGCAACAGTATGGATAGAATCTAGGAGGAGGAAGTGAAAAAAATACACAAGGTAAAAAAATTCATATGCAATGATGCTGAAAAAAGACAAGAAACAAGAGAGGGAGAGGGAGGAAGAGAAGTCATGAAGAAGATTGTTGTCCTTTTCAGCAGTAAGGAAAAAGAACTGGGACAATATAAGGTATGGGACACAGTTATTGCAGCCTTGGAAATATCACCTAATGAGGTAAGAGCCTTTATTCACCTTAATAGAGAGACTTGTTATGACATTATATTTGAGACTTTGCAATATATGGAAAATTTCTTAGGTTTGAAAAAAAGAAAGACTGTAGTCTGTGGAATTCTTATGTGGTGCAGTCTTTTAATAGAATAAAAATAGAATAGCTGTACAATTATGAACAGAGGTGGATAAGGAATCATTGAAAGACTGTTTAAAAACTATATTCAAAGAAGTGATGGACACTACAAACATGTATGAGGATAGAAGCTTATGGACTTCGGGGTGGGATTGTGGGATCATTTTGAAGATGGAAAAAGATAATATTGTACATATTCCAAGTATAATAACTGTTGAAGGAAACATAGGTTATATTAGATATAACAGACAACCGAAAACTTGTTTTTTTTTGTTTGTTTTTTTTTTTTTTTTGTGTGGAAAGAGTGATCATTTAATAAGCAATTGTGATAAGAGAAGATGTTTTGTTTATGGAAAAGTGGGACATGAAACAAAAAATGTGAATTGATATGTAAAAAATGTGGGAAAACAGGACATGACTCAGTTAATTGTAATACATATTGATCAAAAAGAGTAGACACAGGAACATGTGCATGGTGCAGCAGACAATGATAAGCATTAAAATTAAAAGCAAAATATCATACAAGAAGAAAATAAAAACATA
This sequence comes from Protopterus annectens, assembly GCF_019279795.1. Classification (NCBI taxonomy): domain Eukaryota; kingdom Metazoa; phylum Chordata; order Ceratodontiformes; family Protopteridae; genus Protopterus; species Protopterus annectens. The sequence goes on from NC_056744.1 coordinate 1,151,723,414, forward strand.
AAATATAAAGAAAATAAGAATAATGAAGATGAGGAATTAGTACTGGAAACAAGTGAAGAGGAAGATAGTAATTGGAAAACACTAAGAGCTAAAATAATACATCTGGAAGAACTTGAGAATCTTATCAGTAAACGTTGATAGTGTAAAAAAATGTTGAAAGAAGGTTAGGTGTATTGGACTGGTGTATGCTATTTGACATGCATGTAATTATCCAAGAGGATACAAGAATCTTAATGGAAGATGAAAGGAATCAGCTGGAAAATCCATGGGCTGGGAAAATTGTATGGAACATAGGAAAAGATACTTGTTCAGGGATTGCTGTATTATGTAAAGAAACAGTTAAAGTCTTAGATGTTAGATATAAGATATAAGAAGGATGTATACAGACTTATTGCAATATATGCATATGTTACTTAAAAAGGAAGAGAGGAAATATTCAGAAAAATCTTAAATTATGTGTGAGTAAATATGGAAATAATATTGGTAGGAGATTTTAATTGTGTTTTGAGGAAAAGAAAGAAGGGAATGATTTTAAAACTGTTTATGAAATAATGAAAAGTGGAAAGTTATATATCTGGGATAATGTACACTGGACAAACAAAAGAAATGAGATTAAAACAGAAATTATTTTATAGTATCTGATACTTTGAAAATTATAAAAAGAGGAACAAAGGAAACAGGTTTGTCAGACCATTTGGCTGTATGGGTAGAAGTAAAAGAAAAGGAAGAATGCATAAGGCTAGGGAAATATATTAAAAAGATTGAATGAAAAAAGATTTAAATGAAGAAGAGAGAAAATAAATTGATCAATTATGGGGAGAACATGTAGAAATGAGAATATTTTATAAAAATTAGACTGATTGGTGGTTTAGTTTTAAAGGGAAGTATAAAAAGTCTTTTCTAAAATGTCAAGCAATTTAAAGAGCGAAAGAAAAGCAAAAATGTTTGTTAAGTCAAACAGTATTCAGCGAAATATTAAGAAATAATAAAACCTTTTATGAAAAAGAGAAGGAAATCTATGAAAGTAGTAACAGCTCTGTATTTGAGTAAAATGTTGAGAGAAAATGAGAGGATAATAAGAGAATTGGAAACCAATGAAGAAAAAAGTTGAATACACAAAAAGAAATATTTGAGGTAATAGCACTGTATATAAAAATACATTTAAGAAGATAGGATAAAAGAGAGGCAAATATGGGAGGTAAGTAAGTTAAGCAAAGAAGAGAATGAGATTATGGAAAAATATAAATATAGGAGAGCGTGATGAAATTTTAAAAGACTTGGATATGGAGAAGGTTACGGCATTAGATGGAATTATCATATATAGTATAATATGAAAAATTGGCAAAAGTATATTTTGTAGAGGTTTTGAATGAATGGTTAGAAAAAGGGTTAAATGATAAAAGGTATGTATGGAGGCCATGAAATTTATATGAAAGAAGGGGGAAAAGGAAGACCTTAGGAACTGGAAACCAGTAATATTAAACAATACAGAGTATAAAATATTTATGAGATTAATAGGGAAAAGGTGTGGGTAGACTGATAGAACCTATGATTTTTTGGGAAAAAAGGGAAATGAAGTCAGGATTTATTATGGGTGTTGACAGGTAATAGTTGATATTATAAATAAAAAAGTGGAAACTAAAGTATTGGTTGAAGATATAAAGCATTCAATAGAAAACAATGTAAGGATTTATGGAGTGTATTAAGAGATTATAATGTGATCAACAAAATAATACAAGTTATAAGATTGCTATATGAGAATAATATTGTTAAAATAACATTAAATGGATGGTTAAGTAAAGAAATTAAGGTTGTCCAGCAGTATATTATTTGTGTTAGCTATTAATGTGATTGTAAATGGAATGAACAGAGAACTGAAAATAGCAAGGTTTAGGATAATAGAGGGGATTTATGCCCAAGTTATTCTTACTTATGTCGACAATGTAGTATTAATTACTAAAAACAAGTGGATGGAATAAGGAATTAGGCAATTAAATAAGTATTTAAATATGATTGGTGTAATAATTAACAAAGATAAAAGTAAAGGAACTGGATCATTTGGGAGAGTTAGAAGGTATTCACTTTAATGATGAAGAGGCAGATATTCTAGGAATAAAGTTTGGGTTTAATATGAAGAAGGACAAAATAGGAGAGACTGATACAAAAGCTGAGAGAAATATGCATATTTTGTAGGTCATATAGATTACCATATGTGAAAAGAGTTTATTTAATAAACTCTATTTTGTTTGGTAAGATTGCCTATTTGGCAACTGTATATATGATCCTATCTAAATATGAAAAAGAACTGCTACTGATTATATTTTCATTCATGTGGGGATATAGATTAAACCCTGTAAGGAGAATAATTTTGTATTTTCAGGAAGAAGGAAGATTAGGACTAATAAATCCCATTACACATGCAGCTTCATTGAATCTGTGTAAAGTGTTGAAGGGATTGAAAGAGAACAGGATCATAGTAAATTATATAATGAAAATCAAATATAAAGATGTTTGGGGACATTTAAGATATGGGAAAAGATGGAAGAATAGTGTTACTAATGAGATTAGAGAATATCAAAATAAAATGTTATGGAAATTGAAAATAGGGAGTGTGGAAAAAACAGAAAAGAATGGTATGGAAATGTAATGAGGGAATGTTATTATATTTATCAATGGAAAAGAACTTAAAAATGCAATTAAAATAAGGCTTAGATGGAGCAAAAATGTATGAATGTAAAGACTGTATGTAGAGATTAATGATAAGTAAACTGCCTGTTAAAGAATTCAACAAAGAGTATGCAACCATTGTGGAGAGACTGAAATGACAGAACATGTTTTCTTAAATTCTATGAGAGTGAGAAAATTGTGGGAAAAATTATATGGGATTAATGTATTGAATGATTCTAAAATTGTAAAAGACATAAACATGAACATGATAGAATATGGATATTATGATGACAAAAGAAAGAAAGTGGAAGAAATTGATAAAAAAATTTTTATGTTTTCTGGGTCATATGGAATGAAATATTGAATGTGATAAAATATCATTGGAAATAGCAGAAATTCTGAAAAAAGAAACATTTTTGGTTGTGAAAAAAGAGTGGAGAATAATTGAAATATTGAAAATATTTGAAGTTATATGCTGTTATAATATAAGATGTATGCAATTTTAAATAATGTGTATACTGTAAATAATTTAAATACTGTATATAAGCTGATATATTCATTAAATAACCCATACTTGTCCATTTGTTGGTGAGTAGGAATCTTGGTCTGAGTAGCCCAAGTGAAGCAGCTGGATTGGACCCACTCACCAAAAATAGATGACTCAGTAGTATAAATCACAAAACCACTTTAATTGAATCAGTGCATAAATCCAGGAACAAAATGGATAATCGCTTTTGTCTAGATAATCTAGACTTCATCAGACAACAGTTAAAGCATAGATACTTCCTTTCATACAAACCAAAGAGGAAGTGACATAATTCAAAGTTAATTAGGGCAGATAAATGACTTTACATTAAATATTCATGAGATGAATAAAATAAGATAAAATGAAATCCTAAATGTAGCAACAAACTGCAAGACACAAAACCCCCACAGCAGTATAAATACAAGTTAAATACATTAAATATAAAAAAATGAAGTTACAAATTTATAAAAAGACTGATGGTATGTAATAAATAGAATAAAAAAACATTTGAAACCATGTAAAATAACAATATGATATCTGTGTGTGCAACATGGTATATTAAACACAGAATTCGGATATTGAGGCTTTGAAGCAAACTGTGCTTACTTTAAGTTCTGTAGTGCAGTCTCTTTCACATAAAGTGAATGCTCTACTTGACACACCCCCTCTGATGTCAGACCGCATTTTCCTGCTTCTAGTGGAACTGAAATGGCTTCTACCAGCTTGCGGTCTCTTTGAGTGACTGTAACTTGGAAAATAATGAACAGCAGCATACATCTAATGTTTTTCCTTCCAGTTTCAATGGATTTGGCAGTCTTTCTGCATCCATACCTTGTGGAGAATGTACACAACAAGTGGAACACTCAGAAGAGACGACCTTGAGGGCAGACACTGTGCCTGCTTTACAGGACTGGCTTACAGAGAGTATTTCCCTTTGTGAGACTGAAGGTCTTTCAACAACTAATGGTAACAGTGATTTATCAACTTTGTTTGAAGCGTTTGATTATAAATTATCTAAAATTATGCATTTGCAACTTGATAATACATATTTCATTGAATGTATGAAGGAAATATAGTTCCAAAAGGTTTGAGAATGTGGCACTATCCTAGTGGCTTGCAACACAATTCTGAATTGTTTAAAAAGCTAGTGGTTATGTTTGACAAACATGGGATAAAATACATGCAATTAATAGTCAAACATAATGATTTGTTAATTAATGAATTGGTTTCTTCTGTTTCTGATTTAGATAAAAGTATTTATGGCATTTATATTATGACAAGTTTAAATTTTTGTATTGACCAACTTGTGGGTTCCATAAAAGCTAGAAAGGTGAAAAAACTGACCAGAGACAGAAATAATTATGGCAAAGTTATGGCATACCCCAGACCTCCGCCATCACAAGAATGGGGTGACAAATTTAACAACTCTTATTCTGTCAACAATATTAATGAAACAATAGTAATGATACAACACCCAGCAATTCTGGGCAAGTTTTTTTAGACCCACAGGAATTTCCACCTCTAAGATGCTCAGAACATCTGAGGAACAAGGGCCCACCTATGAACAACAGCTGGGAGATGGCTCCTGTGAATACCCACAACCAATGGAACAGGGGAGGGATGACGAACAGGGTGGGAGTTAATTGTATCTACACCTGATACTTTAAACATGTTGTTGGATATACCAGAACAAATCTTGGATCATCCACTGCCACTCTGTCATATTGTCACTAACACCTTGGGTGATTTTAATGTATATACTTTTTCCAGCAATGAAATTAGGCCAGAACATTACAATCTGTTTGCCAAAGGGTTTACCTGTGTGCCTTCACAATCCCTGGATATTGCCAATACTTTAATGGATCTAAGAAATTACACACGTAAACTAAATTTGAAAATTCTTTTTAATAATTCCCTTTCTGCTTCTTTGGCTATATCTATCACTTAACCCTCTACTCCACCTTGTGGTTCAACTATTCGAGAACATTTGTGAACTTGACACATGTAATTCCAAGTTCTCAAATAGGAACTCTAATGTAAATGAAAAAAGGCTAATTGATGAAATAAAGGTTTTTGCGCATGCAACTAGAATTATGAAACCAGACAAGGGGGGAGGGGTAGTTCTAATGAACTACAATGATTATAATGAGAAGATATTATTTATTTTTGAAGGAAAAGCGTACTCAAAAGATTCTCTAAATGAGTTAAATGTGTCATATAAGAAAATAAGAAATGAACTGCAAGATCTTTTCATTGAAGTATCACTTACTATTGATATGCTTAATTACCTATCGGTTTCCTATCCCAGACTATCTGTAATGTTTGAACTATCAAAATTACACAAGGATCTCACACAACCACCTATGTGCCCCATAGTTGATTCTAAAGGTCCTATCACTCACCCCTTGGCAAAATATTTGGACAGCAAGTTAAAAGAACATGTACTCAATGAAACACACATTTGTAAGGACTCATTGAGTTTTTTTAGAAGCAATTGAAAAATACCTTATAAAGATACCTGTATGTTTATAACCATTGACATCAAGGATTTATACTCAGTAATACCCCACGATACAGGGTTAGACTGGTTCACAGAATACCTTTATGAGAAAGGTATAGCACACTTTGATGTTCTGGTTTATGTACACCTGATGAAAATGGTTCTCAAAAAAATGTTATACTTTTTAATAAGGAAATATATTTACAGCAAGAGGGAGTTGCTATGGGGTCAGCATGTGGTGAGCTATATGCCAACATTGTGGTAAAACAATGGGAGAAAAAATTCCTGTTCCCCTCAAAGTATTTTGGATATATTAAGTTTTATACCAGGTTTTTGGATGACATGTCCATTTTATGGGACAGACCAAATGGACTTGTTAATGATTTTATTGCATATATTGGAACCACCACTGATTTTCTAAAGTTTGCACACACCAGTAATTTTAATATGATTTCTTTCCTTGACATCCTTTTACTCAAGGACTATCATGATAAGGAGTTCGTTTCAAAGATTTTTAGAAAAAAATACTTATTCTAACTCTCTACTACATTATTCTAGTACCCACCTTATGAAACAAAAGAAGGCTGTTGTTAAAGGCCAATTTGTGTGTGCAGCATGTATGGTGTCTTTAATGGATGAATTTCTGAATGAATGTGACATGCTGAAAGAAATGTTTCTAAGAAGAGGTTACCCTCACAAACTCAATATTAACATTATGATTGAGGTTGTCAACAAAAGGGAGAGAGGTTTTTACCTCCCCTTACTTTCTGGTGATAGTACATCCATTACCTCACCTTCATCCAACATTCATGACATTAGCACAGTGGAAGAAAGTAGAGATTTTAAAACCTCATTTATTATTGCTTTTATTGAAGAGAGTTTCATTTTAAAGGATATTTTATTGAAAAATTGGTCCATTCTTAAACATGACAAGAATATTACATCTGTGATAGGCTCACAACCCACTATTGTGTATAAAAAAGGAAAGAATTTAAAGAACATTTTTGAAACTAGGAGCCTGCTCTTTAGTGTGGTAGATGCAACTATTGTAAATTTGTAAAAGAAGGTAATATATTTTGTGTCAACAATGTGGAAATTAAGATCAGGCAAAGATATAACTGTTGTTCTGAGAAAGTAGTATATTGTTCTATGTGCACTGTCTGTTCGTGTTTCTATGTTGGCAAGACTGACCGGAAGCTGAAGAAGCACATCTACGAACATTTATATGATATTAAAAATACTAAAGACACCAATGCATTAAGTAAACACATAATGGAGAACAACAATCATAAATGTGTATTCTTCATTATAGACAATATCAACACTGATGTTAGAGGAGGAGCATGGTCACTATTATTGGAAAAAAAGAGAATTATATTGGCAGCTACACCTGAATGCTGGGAACTGGCCAGGCTTAAATGAAAATATTTCAATCAGCTCCTTACTGAAATTAAAGGCATTGGAGAGGTGATATGATCTCCCAAATAATTACTGTTTAATATACCATGTTACACATAGATATCATATTGTTTTTTTACATGATTTTAAATGTTTTTTATTCTATTTATTGCATACCATCAGTCTTTTTATAAATTTGTAATTTCATTTTTTTATATTTAATGTATTTAACTTGTATTTATACTGCTGTGTGGGTTATGTGTCTTGCAGTTTGTTGCTACATTTAGGATTTCATTTTATCTTATTTTATTCATCTCATGAATATTTAATGTAAAGTCATTTATCTGCCCTAATTAACTCTGAATTATTTACACCAAGAAAATATCCAGCAGGACTAATGGAAATCACACTGTTTTTATTACCAGGTTGAGCGCTTTCATCAATAAAATTTGACTTAATCAGAACAAGAGGTACAAGCAGCCAAATTTTTAAATACAGCAAAAACGTAATCAATAGGTTGAATACACACCATTCACTTTCATCTCACTTGAATAAATTAATAAATTAATAATTACTAATTGCCATTCTTATTTAAAGTGAAAAAACATATATACTAAACTTTATATTAGCCATCTCATGTAAAACTATTATTAAAAAACTTATAGGATCTACCTATAATAAAAATACCAATTTTAAAATTTGTGCAAATGCCAAGGTTATTTTATATTGTATATTATATTTTCCCAGCTTTTTCTTTTAAGGCTGGTACAATAGATATAAAATCATTAAAACCAGAGTACAGGTTGGCAGCCAACCTCAATTGCCACATAAGTTCTCTTTTGTTCAAAATATTTTTCCAATCCCCACCCCTAGGGATTATTTGAACCAGGTATCCAGGATACCAAATTTAAAACCAGAAATGTTGTTACATACTTTACTATGCCTATACAAGGCATTAGTTTCCTTTTAATTTTTTTATTTCATACAAATGTTCGTAAATCCTGGACTTGAAAGCCCTCTCAGTCTTTCCAACATAAAACCCAGCACAGGTGTTGCACTTAGCCAAATATACTAACTTATTGGTAAGGCAATTGCCTTTCTTAAAAAACACTGTATCCCTGGTCCTATTGTCCAGAACCACACTGTTTGCCTGTAAAATGAAGCTGCATTATGAGCAGCGTCCACAGGCTTTGGTACATTCATTTTTCTTGTTACTTCTAAAGGTTGAACTACCTTCTAAGGTTAACTTCAAGTTACGGCCCACTTTAGTTGAAAACAAAGGTTTATCACCCACTGCCTGAAATATATCATTGTCAGTTCTAAAAATACTCCAATTCTTGTTAAGAATGTTCTTTATTTCACTATATAACGGGTTGTATTGTATAATGCAGGCTTGTGTGAAATTACCAGATGGTTCAACCTTTGTACTTTTGTCAATATTCTGAGTTTCAGAAAGGTCTCTACCCAATAGTGGTTTGTACTTTAAGCCCCACTGATCAAGAATTTCTTGCAAAATATTTTCCACCAACTCAGTGGGATAACCTCTCTCTGAAAACATGTTGATTAAACCTTTAAATTCCTGAACAACATCCTCCTTGTGAGAAGTCATCTGAGCAATTCTAATGGCCTGCCATTTGACAATACTTCTTTTCTGAAAAAGGGGATGATGGCTGTTGAAATGGAGATATGCATTGCAAAAAGTTTTCTTCCTGTATACCTTAGATTTAAAACCTACTTTATCTTTAACTATAGTAGTATCCAGGTAATGTATCTCACTGTCATGAAATTCAAAGGTGAATTTCAAAAAACTTGTTGTACTATTTAAATATTCAATAAAACCCTGAATTTTACCTTTATCTCCCTTCCATAAAATAAAAATATCATCCAAGAACCTGCTGTATAATAAAATGTCAGAATAGTACCTACTTTGAAAAATATATTCCATCTCCCACCCCAACAACATGATGTTGGCATATACAGGGGCACAGGCTGCCCCCATAGCAACACCCCCTTGTATCTGTTGATAGTACTGACCTTCAAAAAATATGTAGGTATTATGTAAAACCAAGGCCATAATCTCACAAACAAGATTGACCTGTTCAGGTGACAAATTAGAACAAACTAACAATATCTCTTCAAAATATTCAAGCCCCTCTTAACTGGGAATACAGGAAAACAAATCTTGAACATCAGTAGTCAGGAAACTGACCTCTGAAGACCAGAGGTCTGGTTTAATTTGATTTAGGAATTCCCAAGAATCTTTGATAAGGTGAGGTATCCCTTCCACAACATGTTTGACCATTTTGTCCACAGATACTGCCAAATTATGAGTTTTCGATCCTCCCACCACCACAATAGGCCTAAAAGTAGGCACCAAAACATCTTTGTGGACCTTGGGGATACCAAATAACCCTGGCACTTTAGGGAAAGAATTCAAAAGAAAATCATAAGTTTCCAGACTAATCCTCTGCTCTAAGATATATTCTTCTAGAAAGCTGTCTATTCATTGGTAGGAAATGTTAATTTGGTTCTTAGATACCTGCAAATAATTTTCCTCATTGAACAAGATGGTTTGCATAGTATTATTATAATCTTCAGTGTTAAAAATCACAATCCCACCACCCTTGTCTGGAGTCATTATATGAATACATTTATCTTGCCTTCAGTTCATACAATAAATCCCTCTCTTTCTGATTCAAGTTGTGGTAAACTTTCTTATTGTTGGCCCACAATTTATAAATATCTTCCTTAACCACTTTTTCAAAAATGGCTACCAAACAATGGAGTGGGGGGGTTGCAAACACTACTTTTCTTGAAAAGTGAAGATTTAATATCTGCACTACCACCTTTGTTCTTTGACAGTAAAACCTGAAAGTTTAACTTCCTTGTATACAGTTGCACATCAAGTAAAACTTCTGCTATGTCAGGAATTCTGGTGGGAACAAATTTAAAACCTTTGGAGAAAAGGGAAAAAAATTCTTCGCAAATGACCCTGTCAGTATAATTGTAAATATTAAAACCTTGAAAAGTGTGAATAATAATGGGGTGGGCATCATCTAATACCTGCCCCTCCTTCTGAAAAAATTGCCCCTTTGGGGATAAAAGGTTGAATTGTAGTAATGCTGAATTCCCTGTTGTCTGTTCGCTATTCTTTCCGAGCATCTCAGGGATGGAAAATTCCCCTGTTCATGATATTCTTCAATAGATGGATTATCAAGATGGGCCCCATCCTCACTTTCATGAAATTCAGAATAAACCCATCCTTCATTGAAATAGTGTTTGGGTCCTCTAGGTTCCGGGCCTTGCCTATCCATTACCAGTCTACTGGTAGGATAAACTGTGTTAAACTGACACTGCTTAATATCCCTATCTATTTTAACCTTCATTTGCTCCTGAAAGAATACCACTTTGTTAAGCAGTTCATTTCCCCATTTGTCAAATAAAGCGACAAAATCATTAATCATGCCAGAGTTGTAATACAGAACAAAAGGAAATTTAAAAACACATAATCCGTGAGGAACCACTTTCAACCGTATACATTCATTAAAATAAACCATTTCCATTTGTAAAGTCTTTAGCTTGTATAACTTTTTTTCAAAAGTAAAGATCATGTCCTTCACAGAGTGATAGTTCCTTACTTCATCTTTCTCATACTCATGGTTAGCTTCACAACTCCTATTAGGCTCAAAAAAATTATATTTTTTATTCATAAAAAATTTAACTTCGAGCTAGCCCCACTTGAAGGCTTAGGGGAACTAGATACATGGGTAAAGTCCCCTGGCCACTTGCCAAATACAGCTACACCAGCCTGGGACCTCACATTAGAAAAATTAGAGCAAACAGTACCTTTAAACTTAAAACAGCACATCACTGAATACACCAGATGAATGCTGCCTGTCACCCAGTTTAAAAAGCTCTTAGAAGTAAAATCAAGTTGGAGGTTGCAGGAGCAAAACAGGTCAAAAAAATGAAGAGTATCTCAAGACCAACTATGTAAAAAGAATGAGTATTTATTTAAAGATGAGCGCTTTCACTGTTAACACAGCTTCTTCAGATCTAAGTTAAAATAAATAAAAACTTAAAATGGTTCTTTTATATGATCACCTCTAGTGGTCAAACAAGTAATTGCAATGAAGAAAACATAAACTGATTCTTTTGTATGATTACCTCTAGTGGTCAAACAAATAATTACAATGAGGATACATATAATGAATGAATAACAAGTTGGATATACATCATAAAATCACAAATCAAATAGATGTTAAATGCTCAAACAATGCCTGTCCTGAAAATACAGAAAATCCCAGTCAACTACATTTCCAAATGAAATGACATGAAAAATATATATAACCTAACATAGGAAATATCATGAATAGAAGTGAGTGTTGAAGGGGGGGGGGGGAGAAAAAGCTGAATTCTCTAGTGGTCAAACAAGTGATTACAATGAAAAGAACATAAACTGGTTCTATTGTATGATCACCTCTAGTGGTCAAACAAGTAAATACAATAAGAATGCATGTAATGAATAACCAGTTGAATATACAAGATATATGCCCTAAAATCACAAATCAAATGAATATTAAATGCTCAAACAATGCCTATCCTAAGGATACAAAAAATCCTAGTCAACTACATTTCAAATGGAATGACATGAAAAATAGCGAACCTATGTGAGAAATGTCATGAATGAAAGTGAGTATTGAAGGGGGGGGATGAGGTAAAATACTAGTACAGATGTCACTGGAGAAAGCAGATACAATCTATTTAATATTCCTACGTGTTCTTAGTCTCGGTTTTATCGAGGCTCTATCATTGAGGCCAGATCCTTTATCTGCCCTAAGCCGAACTATCCAGTCACATTCCTTGTTCTCTGTATGCGTCCTAATATCACCGCCTCTTATTGCTGGAACTATAGTTTCAAGTACTCTAAAACAAAAACAGTGCGATCTTCCTGCAAGATTGACGTGTTTCGCTAGGGCATTATAAGGTGAACCCTTCCTTATGTGATAGATGTGTTCCCTCATTCTGTCCCTTAATGATCGGTTGGTTTTCCCAACATAAAAGTGGGAGCAGATCTGACAGGTGGCCAAATATACCACATTATTGGTCATACAGTCAGCCTCCACATTTATTTCCTAAGTGACAAGCGTATCAGGATGTAAAAAGTTGCTGTCTTCATTAATAAATTGACAGAAATTACATCTACCACATGGTTTAGTATGTCCTGCTACTTTGTTTACTGTTCCATACTTAGGATAGCATAGCATCTTTTTAAGATTGTTCTTATTCTTGTACAAAAAACTGGGAGTTTCACCAACTATGACTCTTAATTTAGGATCAACATGCATGATGGACCAATATTTATTGATGATATCTCTAATCTCATTATTATCTGATGAATAATATGTTGAAAACTTAACATGAGATGACATGTGCTCCCTATTCACCTGGGTGTTGGAACTGTGATGTCCAAAATATGGTGTAGCTACGGTGTTACGTAGTCCTAAGGCTCGTTCCAGAGAAGGATCAATTTCATTAATATTGTATCCTCTCTGCAAAAGTCTACTTTTAAGGTCCCCTAGTTCAGATACAAAGCCTGCCTCCAAAGGATTTAACCTTGATGCTCTAATGGCCTGACCTACCATAACATTCCTGAATACAAAGGGAGGGTGCATACTCGATCTCATGAGCAGGGTATTAACATGACATGGTTTCCTGTACACTCCTGTATTAATAAGACCATTTGGAAGTTTTTCAATATACAAATCCAGGAATTCAATTCTGTTATATGAAAACTGCATTGTAAATTTGAGACAATCAATTAGACTATTCATGATAGTGTACATCAATTGAAGTTGTTCTAAAGTGCCATTCCATATCACAAACACATCATCGACAAAACGTCAATAGAACTTAATGTGTTCTTTAAATAATGTCTCACAGAACAAGATATGCTGTTCCCAATATGCAAGGAACATGTTGGCGTAGCTATTGGCACAGGAAGTGCCCATAGCTACGCCATCTACCTGTTTGTATATGATGTCATTGAAAACAAAAAAATTGTTTTCCAATACTAGTTCCAGGAAGTGTACCAATAAATCAATCTTCACTATGTCATACTCACTATGTTCCTTAAGATATTCAGAAATAAACGTAAGTCCTAAGGTGTTCGGAATGACTGTAAAGAGTGATTGTATATCAAGGGTCATGAACATATATTCATCAGTGATGCCATTACAGTTAAAACAATCATATAGTTCTATTAAGAACTGTTTGGAGTCCCTCAATACAAACTTATTCTTGTTCAGTACTTGCCTCAGATGTTTCTCTATGTATACAGAGATATGCTCAGTGACCCATCCACGGCCAGAGACAATTGGTCTCATGGGTGGGTCACTGGCATTCTTATGTAATTTTGGCAGGCCATGTATAACTGGAATCAAGGGTGTTTTCACTAGAAGGTATTCATGTAAATCACAATCAATCAAACCACTCTTATGAATGTCTGATAGGATGTTATGTACATATAAAATGACTTATTTTACTGCTGATAACTCAGTCTCTTTATAAAATTTATCATACAGCATACTAGACATAGAATCATAGTAGTGTAGGGTATTCATCACTACAATACAACCACCTTTATCAGCAGGTCTAATAATGATTCTATGGTCCTGTTGTAGTCTCTTAAGACTCTGCCTCTCTTGGTATGTTAAATTATCATATTTTCTTAAAATCCTACCTGATTTGGTTCGATTGTAGTAGTTGTATATCTCATCTTCTGTGAGCCTAAAATAGGCTTCAACAAGTGGATGATGTACAGGTGTATACTCACTTAATTTTTTAAACACTAATGCATCCTTTGAATATGCTGTAATATCAGAACCTCCAAAATGGAGTTTCAGCATTACATTCCTGCAATAAAGTTTCAAGTCAATAATTGTATCTGTTAACTTACTGTGTGTTTTGGGTATAAAGCTAAACCCATTTCTCAATAAGTTGAAATCATCTTGTGAGAGTACAACATCAGATAGATTGTGTACTATGTTTTGTCTGTTCTGTTCCACATCTTTTTCAAAGTGCGGTTCTGTTGAAACTCCCCTGAGAGTTTCCTTTTCTGCCTGCCACGACTCATAGACCTTGCCCTTCTCGGGCCTTTCTCCAGTCGAATTGGCAGGGGAAAAGACACCTGTGGATTGGCATCCAGACTAACATCCCCCACATTCTTCCTAACTTTAGGTCTAACCACAGAATCAGTAAGTAGGCAAGGTTTATCCTTTACAATCTTGACTGCAGGATATAAATTATTGGTCTCACTTACACTCGGATGTATGATATGGATGACATCCACTGAGTCAGTGGTAGAGCATATTGCATTGTCAGAGTCTGTATTTTTCCTGTCACTATTGTCATTCGGCCTGATATCTAATATCAGACATAGTGAAGATTGATTTATTGGTACACTTCCTGGAACTAGTATTGGAAAACAATTTTTTTGTTTTCAATGACATCATATACAAACAGGTAGATGGCATAGCTATGGGCACTTCCTGTGCCAATAGCTACGCCAACATGTTCCTTGCATATTGGGAACAGCATATCTTGTTCTGTGAGACATTATTTAAAGAACACGTTAGGTTCTATCGACGTTTTGTCGATGATGTGTTTGTGATATGGAATGGCACTTTAGAACAACTTCAATTGATGCACACTATCATGAATAATCTAATTGACTGTCTCAAATTTACAATGCAGTTTTCATATAACAGAATTGAATTCCTGGATTTGTATATTGAAAAACTTCCAAATGGTCTTATTAATACAGGAGTGTACAGGAAACCATGTCATGTTAATACCTTGCTCATGAGATCGAGTATGCACCCTCCTTTTGTATTCAGGAATGTTATGGTAGATCAGGCCATTAGAGCATCAAGGCTAAATCCTTTGGAGGCAGGCTTTGTATCTGAACTAGGGGACCTTAAATGTAGACTTTTGCAGAGAGAATACAGTATTAATGAAATTGATCCTTCTCTGGAACGAGCCTTAGGACTACGTAACACCGTAGCTACACCATATTTTGGACGTCACAGTTCCAACACCCAGGTGAATAGGGAGCACATGTCATCTCATATTAAGTTTTCAACATATTATTCATCAGATAATAATGAGATTAGAGATATCATCAATAAATATTGGTCCATCATGCATGTTGATCCTAAATTAAGAGTCATAGTTGGTGATAGGACGAATAAGGACAGAAGAAAGAATAAAATATTTGGGGATTGACTTTTCAACTGAAAATAGAGAATTTTTTATCAACAATATTAAGGCAACTGGAGACCGAATAACAATGGATTTGAAAAGATGGAGTAAGATGAAGCTACCGATGATGGCAAGAGCAGCGATATATTTTTAGAGCAGCACAACTTAAAATCACAAAATCCTTTTTCAAGCAATTTCAGATAGGACTGGGGAAATTTCTGTGGGAACCCAGAAAAACGAGAATATCCTATGAAAAACTGATGGCTCCTAAAACGAGTGGGGGGGGTTGGATTTACCAGATTTTGAGATGTATTATATAGTGATTCAGGCCAATAGGATTTTAAGGGTGTCTTACTTGGATAGTGAAAATAGAAAATGGATACCCAAATGGGTACTGCTAAATTATAAACATATAAAAGGGAAGAGAATTAATGTTAAAGCTGTACCATTTTTGAATATAAAAACATTGAGTAAATATGAGTTAATGGAACACATCAAGGTATGGGCAGTGGCGACTCAAACTCTGTTTGCCTCCTTGAACCTTTTAAAATATATGATGATGTTTCAACCATTTGATGGAAATCCTAATATAACTATTGGTAATCAACTGATAGACTTAAAGAAATATCCATTTATTAAGGAATTAACTGTAAGGGATTTATACCCCTTCCTAGGAGTAGCGGTACATGATATCTTAAAAGAGATGAATCTTCCCATCTCTTATTTAATTATAATGAGGCAGTTAAAAGATTTGGCCATAAATTATTTTACCAGTTCTGAAATAAAAAAGAGGAACTAGTTATTTCAGGTCATCTGTGGGAAGCATTGCAACAAGATAGAAAATATATATCCTCAGCGTATAAAATGGCAAAAGAGAGAAAATATAATAATCATATTCTGTTATCCAAATACTGGAGAGAGAAATTGCCATCCCTAGACAACAGTAAAATAGTAGAGGCGTTTAACTTAACATTAAAATCCGTATCACTTCAAAAACTGGTCTTTACTCAATTGATGATATTTAACAATGCATATTATACCCATCTTACACTTCATAAATTTGATTCAAAAAAGTCACCTAAATGTCCACAGTGTGTAGATCAGACAGCAGACCTGTTACACATGTTCTGGAGTTGCAAGTGCATTTATAAATTATGGAATTCTTTAAAGTTACAACTACAAAGAAATGGGCTACGAAACCCCGACACTCTCCTGGGAATTTCTGATTTTACATATTCCACCGGAGAATTTGGACAAAACAAAAAGATTGTAATTATGAATATTAGTTTACTAATGAAATTATATATAGCCACAAATTGGTTGAACCCAGCACAGGTGTCGTGGCAAAATTTCAGGCTGTTAGCGATTAAGCATATATTAGCACACAAATTGTTAATTAGAAATAATAAGAAAAGTATAAACAGCATAAAAATTTGGGAACAAATCTTTAATATTATTTTGGTGTAGCGGTTCCTATCCACTTTCCGTCAGGACATTCTGTATGTGTACCAACACATTCTTGGATTAGATAGAAAATGTAGAAATAATACAAATTATTGGCTTGAGTTGGTTTATAATTGTCTATTGTAGATGCTTTTATGTTTAATTTTTTGTGATTTTAATTTCCTGTACTTGGTTAAAATGATATTTATTCTTAATGTATTATAGGGAAATTCAAAATGGAACTAAAACATTGGAAGCAATATTGTACATAATATAAATAGTGTGTGAAATATATAATGGTTTGGCAAAACAATAAAAATGATTATTGAAAAAAAAAAAAAGAGTCATAGTTGGTGAAACTCCCAGTTTTTTGTACAAGAATAAGAACAATCTTAAAAAGATGCTATACTATCCTAAGTATGGAACAGTAAACAAAGTAGCAGGACATACTAAACCGTGCGGTAGATGTAATTTCTGTCAATTTATTAATGAAGACAGCAACTTTTTACATCCTGATACGTTTGTCACTTATGAAATAAATGTGGAGGCTGACTGTATGACCACTAATGCGGTATATTTGGCCACCTGTCAGATCTGCTCCCACTTTTATGTTGGGAAAACCAACCGATCATTAAGGGACAGAATGAGGGAACACATCTATCACATAAGGAAGGGTTCACCTTATAATGCCCTAGCGAAACACGTCAATCTTGCAGGAAGATCGCACTGTTTTTGTTTTAGAGTACTTGAAACTATAGTTCCAGCAATAAGAGGCGGTGATATTAGGATGCATACAGAGAACATGGAATGTGACTGGATAGTTCGGCTTAGGGCAGATAAAGGATCTCGCCTCAGTGATAGAGCCTCGATAAAACCGAGACTAAGAACATGTAGGAATATTAAATAGATTGTATCTGCTTTCTCCAGTGACATCTGTACTAGTATTTTACCTCATTTTCCTCCCCCCCCCTTCAATACTCACTTTCATTCATGACATTTCTCACATAGGTTCGCTATTTTTCATGTCATTCCATTTGAAATGTAGTTGACTAGGATTTTTTGTATCCTTAGGATAGGCATTGTTTGAGCATTTAATATTCATTTGATTTGTGATTTCAGGACATATATCTTGTATATTCAACTGGTTATTCATTACATGCATTCTTATTGTATTTACTTGTTTGACCACTAGAGGTGATCATACAATAGAACCAGTTTATGTTCTTTTCATTGTAATCACTTGTTTGACCACTAGAGAATTCAGCTTTTTTCTCCCCCCCCCTTCAACACTCACTTCTATTCATGATATTTCCTATGTTAGGTTATATATATTTTTCATGTCATTTCATTTGGAAATGTAGTTGACTGGGATTTTCTGTATTTTCAGGACAGGCATTGTTTGAGCATTTAACATCTATTTGATTTGTGATTTTATGATGTATATCCAACTTGTTATTCATTCATTATATGTATCCTCATTGTAATTATTTGTTTGACCACTAGAGGTGATCATACAAAAGAATCAGTTTATGTTTTCTTCATTGCAATTACTTGTTTGACCACTAGAGGTGATCATATAAAAGAACCATTTTAAGTTTTTATTTATTTTAACTTAGATCTGAAGAAGCTGTGTTAACAGTGAAAGCGCTCATCTTTAAATAAATACTCATTCTTTTTACATAGTTGGTCTTGAGATACTCTTCATTTTTTGGACCTGTTTTGCTCCTGCAACCTCCAACTTGATTTTACTTCAAACAGTACCTTTGTTTTTGTTTGTTGGTTTCTGCTGCATATGCGGTTCATCCGCTTGAATAGTCTCAATGTCATTGCCAAAATAAACAACTCCATTGCTGTTAGACCCTTCAGAAAAAAGGGTTTTACCATTTTTGTTTAGAAAAGTAGACACTCGGCGTTCAGAGGATACAGGGGAGTCACCATGATGGATTACAGCTTCTGTGATGATGTCATTACGGCCTCAAACCCCACGAGTGCTGGTATCCTCTCCAAAGTTAAAATTCTCTTGCAAATGATGTTTGGAAGTATCAGAGATTAACTTGTGATTAGGGCTTAGCTCCAAAGAGCAAACATTAACAGATTTTTGAGAAAAAAGCTCAATGAGCCTAGTTAATTCAATTCCAAAATCTCACTTCATCAATTCTAATGCGCTAGACCAACTCGTCTCATCCCCCACAAGGGGAGATAACATTCTCGACTTGGTTTTCACCAATATGGGTGACTGCTGCACCACTTCCATGGTATGTCCTTCCCTGGTGAGATCAGATCATCGGACTGTCTCATTCAAAGTTTCTATCCCACTTCCCCCAGCCATATTCAAGCTAAAAACTTCTCAAAAGCTTCACACCACCACCCCCTCAGAGGATGCAGACAACTATGCTTAAGAGTACACCAATGCAGTATACAAGCACTTGTACAACTGCATGGACTCAGCCATACCCAACAGAACTAAAACCTACTCCTCAAGGAAACGCAAGCCTGTTTGGTGGACATCCTCTATCAACAGGCTTTACAACAAAAGGAAGAAGCTGTTGTCCAAGGCTAAAAAGGAACAAATTCCAAATTGGAAAAACTCCCTCCTTGGCCTCAACAAGCAAATTAGATCACTAGTGAAAACCTCCAAGGTTAATTATGAATCAAAACTAGCCTCCAAACAAATTGAAACCATAAAGTCTTCTTCAGTTATGTCAGGAACCTCTGTGGCAAAGCCCAACTTTGTTCCGAATTAGTACTTAACAGTATCACTTACATGGATCCTGTTGACCTAGCCAACCTGCTAGCAGATAGATTCAGGGCAAACTTTACCCCCCCCCGTCCTTACCTGAAATGCCCTTTTGACATCCCTGATACTTGTCCTGTACCTCACATCTCCTTAGATCAAGTGTTACACTCCCTATCCAAGGCAAAGAACACAGCTTTCATGGAACCTGATAGTATCCCAGGATGTATTCTGCACCATCTCCACCAAGAACTACCATTGCCATTGAGCACCCTATTCAACCACAGCTAAATACAGGATTCATTCCAGCAGAGTGGAGAACTGCCATTGTCATCCCCTTGCACAAGGGTGGTGCCACTACTGTCCCTGGAAACTGTCACCTCATTAGCTTCACAAGTCTGATCTGTAAAGCCATGGACCGTATTATTATGGATCTCATAAACAAGGATATAGGCAATCTTCAAGCACTTGACCCCACCCAGTTCAGATTCGTCAAGGTCAGGTCTTCCCTGTTGAATCTGGTTGACTTTGAAACAGTCACCAAGGCCCTGGATGAGGAAGAGTCAGTGCATACAACTTATCTTGACTTTGCCAAGGCCTTTGACACAATCCCCCACTCAGATATCTTTGAAAATCTAACACAACCTGGTGTAAATCCCTATCTCATCAGATGGGTGGCCAACTGGCTCACCGACAGGACCCTCATAGTCAAAATAGGCACCTCCACCTCTGATAGCAGACCTGTCACTAGTAGAGTTACCCAGGGATCTATCCTGGGACCTCTACTGTTTGACATCAATTTCTCAGAGTTCCAGGCAAAGACAAAAGGCCTGTGGCTGACCAAGTTTGTGGACGACTGTAAGTTAGGTGTTGACTCCCCGAATTATGTTAACATACTGCAAGAGGGTCTCAAAGCAACTAATGACTGGTGCCAAAGTCATGGCCTCAAGCTAAATGCAAAAAAATGCATCATCATACCATTTGGAAAAAACACGACCCCTACAGATTACCACATCAACAGCAACCCCCTAACCACACAACCTGTGGTGAGAGACCTGGGCACTCAGGTTAATAACAACCTCACATTCGA
Organism: Protopterus annectens; assembly: GCF_019279795.1. Lineage (NCBI taxonomy): Eukaryota > Metazoa > Chordata > Ceratodontiformes > Protopteridae > Protopterus > Protopterus annectens. The sequence continues at coordinate 1,151,744,034 of NC_056744.1, forward strand.
CCATCATGTAGCGGCAGTGGTCAGAAAAGTCTTTTACTTGGTTCATTTCATATGTAAAGGGATTCCATCCAGAAAAAAGGAGGTTATTACCTCTCTATACTCCTCCCTCATTAGACCAATAATTGAGTATAACGCCCCATTTGGGATGTACCTCTCCAAACATCTGCATCAACTGGAAAGGCCACGAAATACCTCACAAAGAGAATCTATGGCCTTCAACACCTGTCCTGTGCAGACAGGCTCAAATAACTATCACTCTACTCAGTATTATACAGATTGCAGAGGGGTGATCTGGCTCTTGCCTACAAGCCAATCTTGGTCCCTGCCCTACTAGAGATGCTCCATATCCATAAGTCTAACTCCTCACGCACTACCCACTCAAAAGGCCTGAATCTAATATGTAACATCAACAAAACCTGCTAGAAAGACAGGTTTGTCTCCCAGAGGCTGCCCCGTCTCTGGAATAGACTTCCCATAGACGTCAAACAGAGCACCTCACTGACCCTTCTTCAAGCACAACCTTGAGTGGATGGGAAAGCACAAATTTGTCCCAGAGGTCCACCTGTGTCCCTTATTGACATCCAACAGATGCTGACTGAGGTTTCTTTTTTGGGATAAACTCTTGGCTAGGCTTGTAAGGACCCCAGGGCCATTAGCCCAGTAACCTCATATGATCCTATGGGGGGATATAATGGACAAAATTCATGCTGAATATTCTGATTTGCTACATAAAAAAGATGAGAGAGGAATGGAAATTATGCTGACATGGTGAAAGAGAAAGGGAAAAGAGGAGTAGCTGGTAAAGAAATTGAAACAAAGCAAGGAAGAAATTATACAATAAGAATCTTCAGTAAAGAAAAAGGAGAGATGGAGAGGTATGACATGTGGGACAATATTACCTTGCTATTAGGCACTTTACCAGCAGAGGTAAGAGCTTTTATTCATATAAGCAAAGAGACTTTTTGTTATATTATTTTTGAAAATGGACAGGCAATGGAAACGTCTTTGGGGGATATGAAAGTAAAAAAGGCTGTGGCTTGGAATGCTTATCTGATGAAAGCTTTTTTAAAAAAAAAACAAGAAAAAAATTAATGTACAATTTAGGACTGAAATTGAAAAAAGAGACATTTTAGCAATGTGTGCAAAGAAGTATTTCTAAGGTGTTTGATAACAGAGGTTTATGGACTGGGGATGGGATTGTAATGTAGTTTTAAAAATGGAAAATGGGAAAATTATTCACATTCCTAGCATTATAAATGTGGACAGAAAAAATATGTTGTTAAATATTGGGGTCAACCCAAAACTTGTTTCTGTTGTGGAAAAACAGATCATTTAATTGTTGATTGTAAAAAAATTAAATCTTATTTATTTGGTGTAATAGGACATGACGCAAAAGATGTAAGTTTAAATGCTGTAAATGTAATACATCTGGACATATGTGGATCAATTATAAGGAAAGGAAGGTTGAATCAAATGAAAATATTATGCCACAGAAATCAGAACAAGCCAAGGGGATATGGAAGTGACAATTTATGAAGAATTGAGGCAAAAGAATGTGGAAGAGGATGTAGTTAAAATAGTTAAAAATAAGGATAAAAGTTCATTACATAAAGAACAAGAATTAAATATAGAGGAAGATTCTGAAATCAGTGATGAGGAAGATGTGAGATGGAGTATAGTTAAAAATAAGAAAAATTCTATTGGCAAAAGAGTAAGGGAAAGGAAACAAAAATTCACTGGATTAACTATTAAATGAAAAGGATGAAGACTTGTCTTTTTTCTACATATGATTTATTTGAATAAGAATATTGTTAATTGTAGTATACTAACATAAATATCAATAGTTTAAAAAGTATCATTAGAAGACTGGCTATTATATAATGGTGTAAAAGATTTGATAGTGACATAGTTATATTAGAAAATATACGTTTTTTATCAAAGAAAGAGAGATTGCAAACTGAGATTTTGTGGGGAAATTAGATATTTTGGAATTTAGGACAAGATTTATGCTCAGGAATAGGAATATTTACCAAAAAGACAGTAAAAGTCCTTGATATAATAGTAGTTTTAATGAGTACAATAACAGTTACTGATGTAAGATAGAGAGATAAGGTTTACAGAATAATGCCATTATATGCATACATAACTAATAAAGAAAGAGAAAACATGTTTAATTTAATTTTTAATTATATTGCTGTTACCATGAATATGATAATAGTGGGGGACTTTGCCTGTGACTTACGCAGAAAAAAGAAAGGGAATGATGTCAAAAATGTTATGGAAATTATGAGATGTGGTAAATTAAGTTTGTGGAAGAATGATACATGGACCTTTAGCAGGAGAATATACAAAATTCAGATAAATTACTTTCGCATATCTGAACAATTGGAAATGAAAGATGAAGGAACAACAGAAACAGGGTTCTCAGATCATAAAGCTATTTGGATATAGTTAAGAGATAAAGTATGTGGTGTTTAGATAGGGAAAGGCTTAAAAATGTCGAATGAGGTAGAAAGGGATGAAGAAGAAGGTTAAATAAAAAAGAATTATGGGAAGATCATATAAGCATGAGGGAATGTTATAATGATTAGTCAGAATGGTGGATTTATTAAAAAAAGAAATATAAAAAATGCTGTCAGAGATGGCAAGTGAAAAAGAGGTACAACAATTTAAGTGAAAACGTTTTTGATAACTTAGAAATAACAATAGATAAGTTAACAAGGAAAAAGAAATATATCAAATTAATAAAGAGAAAATTAAAAATTTGTTATTCAAACAGATATTTTTTTGCAAGGAAAAAAGAAGAGGTAGCACTATACTTAAGGTAGTAAAAGAAGATAGATGAATGAAAGAATTGATAGATAAAAAAAGAAATAGTGCAGAAACAACAAAAATATGTGTAGAGTTGTACAATATGTTCAAGATTTATTTAAAGACATAGGCAAGAAACATAAAATGTTATGGAAAGCAGGTAAAGAGTATAGAACTTGAGGAATTGGCTAGAATAGTAGGACAAGTAAATCTGAACACTGCAGCAGGACTGGATGGGATAGAATATCAAATATATAAAACTATGACAGAAAAAAAATATTTCATAGAAGTATTGAATGAGTGATTAAGTATAGGATTCAAATGTAGCCAGAGTTATGTAGTGAAATATTCAAATTTGTATGAACAAAGGTGAAAGAAAAGGCATAAGGATTGGAGGACTATTGTTTTAAATAATACTAATTATAAATTGTATATAATAATGTAAATAACTGTTTTTTATATTTTATGCATTGTGTACATATTGTAACAAATAAGTACTTGTTAAAGGACCACTATTGTTTTTGATAGGTGTTATGGGATTTTTACATCCACCTGAGCTACCACCAACTCAAGCAGATGGGGCCTCAGTTTAATGTTTCATCCAAAGGATGGCATATTCAGGAGTGCAGAACTCCCTTATGCTGCACTTTAGTATCAGCAATCTATCTACCTGGTGTGGGAGTAGAAACCAGGGCTTTCTGTACCAAAGGTGCTACTTGTTGTGCCACTAACACTGCTAAGAGAGAATCAGACCTTAAAGCATTTCAAGCTATGATTGTATTTCCATCCTTCCTGGTTTTCCATGGAGATAGGTTTAGTAATCCTTTCTTCTATCCACAAGTGGTTAATGGGTTATCTTTGAACCAATCCATCAAATTTCCTTCCTTCTTCCCGTCACATCAAAACAGAAGGGAAATAATATTTCATGCTTTGGATGTACAAAGCAAGAAAAACATATTAGAAAACCAGATCAGCTTTTTGTGTCCTTTCAAGAAAGAAACAGGGCTTTCCAGTATCTAAGCAAGCTCTTTATTCCCAGAATTCCAAAACTCTTTTCTTTTGTTATTCTTTTCATGGGAAATAGCTTTCCACTACTGTCAAGGCTCATGCCACTAGGGCTTTAGTATCTTCTGGAGTCTTCTTTAAGGGTTTGGATTCAAGACCTATTGTAGATGCAGCTACTTGGTCCTCATGTTGGATGCATTTTCTAGAGCCAGATCAAGATTTTCTAGGTTCATCCTTCAGGGCTTGTTGGATCACAACTCTGTTTCTTTCTCCCCCCATCCTTCTGATCAGCTTTAGTACACTCCTATCAGTTTGTAATAATGCAGCAGTGATCTTGGAAGGACATAGTGCAGTTGTTTAAGAAGTTCCTAAAACACTAAATGTCCTGCTGATCACTGTTAAAAGTATTCCAATCCTTCTTCACTCTGGTTGGACTGTTTTTGTGTTTTCCTAGCTGAGAAGGATCTTTTCTTTTCCTTCTGTCTGAAGGGCATGTACATATGTAAATAGTTGCCTCTCCTTCTGCTTCAGTTATTTGGTCTGAGGCAATAAAGAGTAAGCAAGTATTGAGAACAATTCACTATTGTATGTCCCTTATGTACCTCTCACCTTCTAGCTTATGCCATAATGACTCATAACCAGACATACTACTATCCTTGGCCAGATATCCCATTAGTTAGCAATACTAGAACAGTGATCAGCAGGACATCTACTGTTATGGTAATTTTTTTCCCAACTGTTATTTTTCATGATTACCATACCAATGATATCCATAAGTTCATGAGTTCATTATTTTCTTTGTTAATGGATGTAAATGCAAAGTGAATAATGAAGGGGAAAGAAGACACCCCTACCTGGTTCCTCTGTTCAAATGCAGCTTGTTGAAGAGGAACCCTTCCAAGCCTTTCATATGCTCTCCTAATTAATTATATTCTATCAAAGAATGCAAATGCTGCCATAATCCTACTCATATATCAGCTGACTCTACTAAATGCTTTCTCTGCATCAAGATCCACCAACAATTTTCACTCTGCTTCCTTCTGCATCACCATTGATGTCAAACATTTGCTTCCCTCCACAAATCCACATTGATCCATATCTATCAGTTTTGGCAAAGTTTGCCATTCTGTTAGCTAGTATAAACACTTTATAATCAGTGTTTGAAACTGAAATGAGTTTTTATCCTCTTTGGGTGATATAACCTAAACAGCGTTCTTCCAAGATGCTGGTAACCACCCTCCTTTTGTAAACAAAACCTTCCAGATCATTATACTTTTTTCCCTCCCAACTTCACCAGAATACCATGTGTTTCTGGAGAGTCCCCTGATGATTATTTATACATCACCATTTTCATATCATCTCTTTCTGACTTAGTTAATTGTTGAACCTTATCTGCCTCTAAACTTAGCATAATTAAATCTTCCATAAATATTTCCATTTGTGCAATTCTTGGTTTCCACATTTGTCTGCTTTGTACAAATATTCAGCATATCACTAGTATCTCTATAGGATCACTAGTATATTTCTTGTTATAGACTCCCTAAGTTTGGCAACACTTTAACTTTCTATCACCCAAGTCATTAAGTCATTGTGCCAAAAGTTTTTGTCCTCTGGTATATAAAAAATAGCTGCTTAACAGCAACCTTACTAAACTCATGCATATTGTCCAAATACTCCCTTATTTTTCCTTTAGCACTTTGCAGCTGCTTCTATTCTTGTTCTGTGATACTCCCTTTATTCTGCAATACTTAAACCTTTGTCAGCTCCTCTAAATAAGTTCTATTACTTTTCCCATATCTCTTTTGCTGTTATTTTTACCATATTTTTGAACTCCATTTTCATTTTATTCAGCTTACTAGTTATCCCTTCTAAAGAAATTTATATATTCCCTAATAATGCTTGAATCTTTTTCACTATGTCATGTCTCTTTAACTGACAAGTGGGAAAGCAGTTAGCATAATGGTTAAGAACTTTGCCTCCCATGCACAAAGTACAAGGTTCGAACCTGACCTCCAGCCAATGCCTGTTTGGAGTTTGTATGGTCTCCCTGTTTCTCTGTGTGTTCCTCCCACCTTCAAAATAACATGTTGAGTGTTTCCATCTCAAACTCACCAAAGAATGGAGCTGTGGGCAGCAGCACAGGCTCTACATGGTGCCCTATAGGGGGAAGAGTTGTACAGGCCAACTGCTTTGGGCATCTACTCTGGTGTGCAGTATCCCAAGATAGGAGAACATGGATCACAGACTGCACACCATGGCAGGGCTAGCCACTCAACAGTGTAAAATATAGTTCTAGGTGGTTCAGTCATGTTGACTAATGTCGCCAAATGGGCATGGGTATTTGCTCATTATAAGTGGGCTGAGGACCTGTCCTATTCCGACCTATATCAGGGACCCATGCTAACAGTGGGTGGGGTGTATGTGCCCCTATTGGCCAGTGTGTGCCCACCATAAAGCCCTGAGTCAATAAGCTACTGGCTGGCTTGTGTCTAATTGCACATCCTGGGTTACCTGGGAGGGCTCTGTTGAGCGAAAGCTGGATGTAAAACCAGTCAAGCTGCCACACATGAACTGAGACTTGCTACACTTAATGTAGGTTCATTGACAGGATGCAGCTTGGAAGTGGATGACTTGTTGATACAGAGGAGGCTAGACATCATGTGTATCCAAGATCCAAGATAGACAGTGCAGGGAAGCCAGTTGGCTTGGGATCCAGAGTCTACTACTCAGTACGAGGACAGACTAGAAATGGTGTGGGAATGGTGGTGAGAGAGGCTTCAGAAGGCAGTGAGGGATATCACCAGAATTAGTGACAGGCTCAGGGCAATCAGACTCCAGTGTAATGATAAGGCAGTATTCATAATTTCAGACTCTGCCCCACAGCAGGGTTGTGATACTGAGGAAAAGAGTGCATTTAGACAGAAGTTGCAGGACCTACTAGATAAAGCAGGACAGCATGAATTAGTGTTGATAATGGGGGACTTGAATACTCATACTGGAACAGATAGAACAGGGTATCAGGAATGCCTGTATCCACATGGGTGGGGCAACAGGAGTAAAGAAGGAACAGCCATTCTAGACTTCTGTCTGGCAAATGGTTTGATAGTAGCCAACACATGTTTCAGAAAGAGAGACAGTCACAAGATCACATACAAGAGTGGCCAACATGCAACTCATGCATACTTCCTCCTAGTAAGGAAAGGTCACTGAGGTAGAATCAATGATTGCAAAGTCATCCCCAGCGAAACAGTTGGCCCACAGAATAAACCACTGGTTTTCACAATCAGCAGTAAGCAATGGTCAGAGAAGGCTCTAAGGTCAACAGAGACCAGGCTAAAAACATGGAAGTTGACTGGAGAGAAAGTACAACAGTTCAAGGAATTACTCAGGGCTCTAGTACCTCAAGAATATGTAAAAATAGGTGGAGTTGAAGAAGAATGGCAATGCTTCAAAACAGCATGTGTGAGAACTACTGAACAGATATGTGGCTGAGCAAGATATGGAAATAAGGTACATAAGGAAAGCTGGTGGAATGCAGAAGTCTTGGAAGTCATCAAAAGAAAGAAGGAGTGCAGAAAAAAAGTGGGAGATAGAAAAGATTAACCAGGCTAGGAAGGAATACTGGTTGGCTGACATCACTAACATAGAAGCAAAGAACAGGGCACTGGAGACACTCTACCAGCTTCTGGAAAGTGACTCAGTAGGTAGCACAAATAAACTATATCAGGTTGCAAGGCAAAGACAGAAGGGTAAAGAAGATAGTCAGACACCCTTCATAAGGGATGCCAGCAATAACCTGCTCACCAGTCCATGGGCATCAAAGGCAAATGGAAGGAGTATCTGGAGCAGCTTCTGAATGAAGAAAACCCCACAGAAGCTGTACTGCCGCAGAAATAGTCCACAATGAGAGAAGAAGAGGAGCCCACCCTAGAAGAAGTAAGACTAGCACTAAGGAAAATGAACTTAGGAAACAGCAGGCTCTGATGAGATCACATCAGATATGATAAAGATGCTGGGTGAGATGGGAGAAATGGCTCCTGAGGGTACTCATAGCAGTGTGGAGAGAAAGACATATCCCAGATAACTGGAGAAAAAGCATACTCATACCAGTGTACAAGAACAAAGGGGATATCCACAACTGTGGGCAGAACAGAGGCATCAAACTCCTTTGCACGAAAGTTTTGGAGAAGGTGATTGCTAAACGGATATGTGGAGTAGTAGTATGTAAGATGGGAGAGGAGCAGTTCAGATTCAGATCAAGATGCAACACAACTGACCCAATGTTTGCAGTGAGACAGATAGTTGAGAAGCAGCTAGAGATGAGAAAAATAGTCCAACTGGCCATTCCTAGACTTGGAGAAAGCATATGACACGGTCCCAAGAAAACTGATTTAGGCAGTACAGTGGTGGTTTGAAGTCCCAGAAGAATTGGTAGAATTAGTGCAGGCTATGTACAAGGACCCAATTACTCAAGTATGAACAGTGTTCTATCTCACAGAGAGGTTTCCAGTGGGAGTGGGTGTGCACCAGGGTTCAGTTCTGAGCCTACTGTTCATACTGGTGATGGACTACATTAGCAAACAGGTCAGAGGGGACAGATCAATAAAGTTGCTATATGCAGATGATGTGGCATTACAGGCAGACTCTGAGCAAGAACTTCAGCAAAGGATAGGGGAATGGAGTACAAAACTGAAGGCACATGGGATGAAACTAAGCACAGATAAGACAGTGGTAATGGCAGCAAATTAGGGAAATCAGGAGAAGCTGAGCATTGAAATAGAAGGGAAGATAGTGGAGCAGGTTAATAGCTTCAAGTATTTGGGAGGCGTGGTTGAGGAGAAGAGAAGTCTGAATGAAGAGATCAAAGCTAGATTCAGAGGTGCTACAACCAACTGGCATAGAGCCTCAGATGTAGTGGATGACAGAAGAATGCCAAAAAAGCTGAAAAGTAAGGTGTACAAGACAGTGGTGTGACCAGTACTACTGTATGGTACAGAAACCTGGGCAGTAAGGGCACAGCAGGAAGCTAGAGGTGATGGAAATGAAGTGCCTGAGAAGGGTGGTAGGATGCACACTGTGAGACAGATGAAGAAATGAGGACATAAGAGCATAAGCCAAAGTAGCTACAGTTGCAGAAAAGATCAAAAGGAACAGATTATGGTGGTTGAGACAAATGTGCAGAAAAACAGAAGACAATCTGGTGAAGAAGATTTCAGACAGACAAGAAGAAGGTAAGAGGAAATGAGGACATCCAGCAAAGAGGTGGAGGGATTGTATGAAATATCTGCAATAGTCTAGCATGAGTGTTGAAGGAGTATGGCATTGAATAGAGAGAAGTGGCAAGTTAACACGATACCCTGACCCCATGTAGAAAAATGGGAAAAAGGGGGTTATAATGTGAAAGTACCAATCTCATTTTTACGTCATTATTCCTGCATCATCTCAGTTTTCATTGGTGCATGATCTAAACTAGTTATTGTATGTATGGCAAAGCTTTCAATTAAATACACCTGCTCCTGTGACATATAATTTCTATCCAGTCTGACCCATTTCATATACCTTGGGGAATAATATGCAAATATCTGAGTTCCTACTACTGAACTCACATCTTCCATACCAAACAGTATTCTATATTTCTTAAGAAAGCTACACTCTTTTGTTATATTTTCCCTTCTAGGTCTCACTGGTCCTTCCTCAAATCATGTTCCAGTCCCCACCAATAAATAACCTGATGAATGATGATTTCTCCCAAAATTGTGTTAAGCCCCATATGGCAGTTTGCATTCATTGCTTGAAGCTCCTTGTGTTCTGACTGAAAGTGCTACTGAAACAATTTGAAATATAAAGTGCTAAGTATATTTTTCTGGTACTTCTTTTCAAAGTTCTGTATTATCCTATTTTTTTTTTTTTTGCTTGATTGATTTAGATATATACATATTTGCTGGCTTCTGATCTATGCTGAAATTGCTGTTTTTTCTCCCACCCTTATACCTGCTGTGTTAAATAGTGGTATAACAACTTGTGTGTTCCCACCCTCCCTCCCTGTTGGTATCTTCTTCTAATAATTGGTGGCTTTGAAATTGCCCACCCCTACTGTATATTTGATCTGTGACACTCCTCCCAGACTAGTGTCATTAGCTCATTCTACCTAATACAGAGAATACAAATGTTGCACTTTATTCATCTGCTCTTACTGTATTTGTGTTTCTTCCTACTTTATTACATTATTTTGCTTTTGCCTCTTCTTGAAAGTACTCAATTGTCCTTATTGTGCTGCATTTATTACTGCTTGGTAGTAGCCTGATTAAACTGTAACTGTTATTCTAATCCTTTTGGTTTAAGCAGCTGGGCTTCAGACTAGTTATTTTACATTAAGAAGGTTTGTGGTTGGCACTGTTGTGGCAGGACAGGTAGCTTACATCCTTCTAAGTTGGGAATTGCTGATTGTAGGCTCAGTGTCTGTTATTCTAAAATTGAATTAGTTCTGGTTTAAGCACTTGGGCTTCGGGCCAGCTATTTTACATTAAGAAGGTTTGTAGTCAGCACTCTTGTGGGAGGAGAGGCTAGATTCTGCCCTTCTGCGCTGGGAATTTCTGGTTAAAGGCTTATTGTGCCTGCTTATTTGAACCATTTCTTTCTGAAATTGTTGCACCTTGTTTGCTGTAGCATAGACTAGATTCAGGCCTGCTGAATCTAGCTTTGTTTGTATAACTTGAGCACTGATTCAGGCCATCTTTTTTGGAGAAGGTTCCCCTGCACCCTAGTGGCAGGAGTGTGCAGTTCGAACTTGTCTGATTAAAGACTGCTGGAACAGTCTCAGTTTTGAGCTTTTTATTGGTTAAGTGGGTAATTTGTTTAAATCAGTTTGCTCGTTTTCTATTGTTATATAAAAAAAATTGCACTTTATTCATCTGCTTTTACTGTATTTGTGTTTCTTCCTACTTTAGTATTTATTTTGCTTTTGCTGCCTGTTATTAAAAGTACTTAATTGCATTTATTCTGGTGCATTTATTACTGCTTGTTAGTAGCCTGATTAAATTGTAGCTGTTATTCTAAACCTTTGGTTTACGCACTTGGGCCTCAGACCAGTTGTTTTACATTAAGAAGGTGTGGTATGCACTCTTGTGGGAGGAGAGGGTAGATTCTGCCCTTCTGAACTGGGAGTTTCTGGTTACAGGCTTATTGTGCCTGCTTATTTTATTTATTTATTATTATTATTTTACATTTGTTGTCAGGGATAGACCATCTGGGTGTGAGCCCATTTTTAGCGGAGGCCCGGGGAGAAAAGCTCCAACAAAACAAGAACAACATTGACAGGTACAGTGTCGATTTTACATAGAATTTAACAGAAATATCTAGAGACAATAAAGAAAGTATAATATACAAAGGAGAAAGTTATTAAAATATAGTACAGTCATATATATATATATATATATATATATATATATATATTTTTTTTTTTTTTTTTGAGGGCAGGGGTCCATCTTTAGTTGATCATTTGAGTATACTTTAATATGTGTGCATATGTATACCCTTACAAAAAAAATTATCAAATTATACTCTTATTGTAGGTAGATGATAGGTGGTGTTAACAAATGGGAGTGGGGTATACATGGAGACTATAACATTTAGGAGATGAAATTTGATGTGGGCTTATGTGGTAGTAGCTTGGCTTGGTGCAGGAGCAGAGCCAGTTATTAGTGAGGCGGTCTTTGAGCAGAATTTTGAATTGGTGTAGGTTGGTAGCATTTAGGATATGTTGAGGGATTGAGTTCCAAAGTTTAGAAATGTTGTGGGAGTAGAGGGCGTCCCCAGCTTTGTTGTTGCTTTTGGATACTTGGAGGAGCGTTTTGTGTGAGGATCGGAGTTACCGTGTATTTTCATGGTATATGTTTTTGGCAAGTTCAAGGGACCACAGTGGGAGCATTTTTTGCTCCCATTTATACAGACTTATTTATGACTGATTTATGACCCCAGTTATAACATATATGGATAAAATAGATATATGGAGAGGCTATTTGGATGACTGTTGGATGGTCTGGAGGGCGGATAGTAATTATTTACAGGAATTTGTACAATATTTGAACAGTAACAAGTGGGGGATACAATTTACGGTTAACTATCATCTCCAACAAATCAACATTCTTGATATCACTAGGAGCATTGATAACACTCTTGCTAGTCAAGTATACCATAAATACACCGAATACAGCACACTATAACATACCACAAGTTTCCATCCACAGCACATCATAAGCAATATTCCGAAATCACAGTTTTTACAGATGAGATGCATTTGTTCAACTCAAGACACCTTTGTACATTATAAGGAGGATCTTATTAAAAGATTTCGAATTAGGGGTTATAAACATGACAACATTATATTAGCCAGCAATTGGGCCTTTGAACAAGACAGGAATGAGTTATTAAAATATAAGGAACAACAACATACGGGTTCCTCGGATATTCGTCTGATTACTACATTTGGTCGTAATACTAATTGGAATATTCTATTATTAGATGCTAGAATAAAACAGATTGTGGGTGAAAGACCGAGGATGTGTTATAAGAACACCAGATCCCTTAAGAGATTACTCTGTTATGAAACCTACAATCCACAGAGGATGCTGAGTTCAGTGAGAAAGGGTACTTTCTCATGTCGTGGTTGTAATCAGTGTCCTTATATAGCTAGTTGCAATATTTTTATCCACCCAGACACAGCACAAACATACACCTTTAATCAATATACAGATTGTAAATCAAGAGACTTAGTATATTTAGCAATTTGTCAGACTTGCACATGTTTCTATGTGGGTAAAACAAATAGGACACTGAGAGAGAGAATCAGGGAACACATATATGCCATTAATAAGTTGGATGAAAGGAATGCTTTAGCAAGACATGTAGTCCAACATGGTACTAGCAATAGATTTACATTTATGGTATTAGAAATAGTATGTAGAACAGTGAGACTAGGTAATATTAAGACTCATATGGAGAAACAGGAAGGTAGATGGATAATCAAGTTACAAGCAGGCAAGGGTCGTGGTCTGAATGACAGGATTTAATTGAAACCATTTTTAGCAGATCGCCCTCTGTCTCATTAATACAATGACTAGTTTAGATATATTTGGTTTGTGTTAAGGCTTAAGTAATCAAACAGTAGAGTTGTTTTTAATAAAGTTATTTATGATAAAGCCTTTTATAATGAAATTTTAAAGTAGATATATATATGTTATTTATTTATATGAAATGTGAACAAGAGTTTTCGATTTTAGCTCATTATGTATTTTATATATTTTTTGTCTGTTTTTATGTATATTTTTAAACACTTAAATATTAATGAGCTTCCTGTTTTTATATGTAATTTCATTGGTTCAACAGTTTTTGAACCATTATTTAAGAAGCTTGCTATTTTGTGTTGTTGAAAGTCTGATGAAGCGTCTTTGGTGATGTGAAAGCTCTTACTTGTGGAATAAAGGGTCAGCTTCGATAGTCGTGGCGTGCCTCTTTTTCTTCTTTTACTCATTAGTTACTTTTCTTAGAGAGGCACTTTACCCTGGATGTTTTTTTGTTTTCTACTGGTAATACTAATTTACTTATGGATACTGTGAATCGACGTTGGAACATATTAATGGCAGACCATAGACTAGCAGATATACTTAGCACTAAGTGTTTGTTCTCCTTTCATAGGGAACAAACATTGGGATTCAATTTTAGCCATTACAAACAATGATCTGAACCTATTACATCTAAACAACTTATGATCACTGGTGAACCACTTTATGGATGTGCCCCTTGTGGACAGTGTACTCATTGTCCCAGTGTTGTTAAGTTGAAGCAATTTACAAGTAAAAATACATCCTTAGTATATGATATTAACATTTTAGCTAACTGTAGCACTGACTGGATTATTTATTTAGCAACATGCTCATGTTCAGCATTTTATATTGGACAGACATCTCGGCCCTTATGTTTATGCATCACAGAACACATTAGTGATATTAGGAAGAAGAGAAACTCTAACGCTTTATATAATCACTCTTTGAAACACACCACTGCACACTTTAGATTTACTGTTATAGACAAAATACACAGAGACAGGACCAACAAAACTGGGTGGCATACTATTTAAAATCAGAAAGAAAAAAATTGTATCATTAAATTGGGAGGGTTATTTCCCCCAGGATTAAATGAGCAATTATAACTAACCAATGAGAGTTATTTTTGTGGTTACCAGGATGTATATAAAGTACTGATATGTTCAAATTACGTGTTATTTACACTGAGGAAGGCTATTTCAGCCAAAACCGGTCTGGATTTTTTATTAGTAGGGTATTGTGTTTGACTTTACCCTTATGGTGTGTTTATTAAACTTGGTATTTGAATTCCACACTTTTGCATGCTGGCCTTGCTTTCTTGAAGTACAATATGGACAGAGTAGCCAGTTATGATAGAAAATAATTCCAATTTTCTGCTTACATGCACACTTTAATGTTTGGCATGATGATCTCTTATGTACTTATGTCTTTTTATCTCCTTTTGAACCTAGGGTGTTCTAAAAATCTATTTTTATCTCCTTTTAACTTAGAACAAGCACAGGAAACTATGTACATTATTCATTGCCCCAAATAGATGGTTGCACCCACAGGCATTTACCAGATCTAAAAGTAAGGTTACTAATGCTGAAGTGTATAATACAGCTTGTGTTCCCACTTATACAAATTGCTGTCAGTTCTTTTCTTATATCCATCCCTCTCCCCAATGTAAAACATTAGCTTTTATCCTTAAGATAAAACTACATTGGTTACCTTTAAACAAACATAATTGTATATTATTATATTAAATGCATTAAAGTGCCAGGGCAAGCTGGGGAGGCAGCTACTTGTATAATGTGTTCCATTCCTTCAGTTGCAAATTTCACTTATTTTCACTGAATTTCTTTCTAATGTACCTTTAAATGTTAATTACACTATACATCATGCAGTTCACTCAGCAGTGTCTGTTCAGATCTCTCATGACTAATTGCTTGCACCTGTAGACCGCTTGTCTCAAAGTGAAAGCAGTTAGTAATGAAAAACAGCTGTTGACTTTGCAGATGCATGAAAAACTCTTTGTAAATTTTACTCAGAAGACACTGTTTGACCCCCTTGTGATTTCACCTATAGGTATAATATCCCACTGAAAGCTCTTGATAAAGTCTTTTTAAAAGAAACAACTAAAATTGCAATGCCTTTTAGCGTTTTATCTTATTCTTTTAAAAAGTCCTTGTGTATAGCTTAAACCAAGGATGTTATTCTAGGCATCCACATCTATAAAAACAGAAAATTATATTAGTTCTACATATAATGTGATCAATACATGTTTACATCCCCTACCTTTGCAGCCAAGGTCATAACATTATATTAACTTTACCTTGCTTCTATCTAGGCTTTATTACTTTGTTACAGTGTAAACATGGATACCTTACAAGTATGAAAAAGTACTTTCTTGTTTTCCCTCTTTAACATATACTACAGTCACTGATAAGATACCCCATACCTTATATTTAAAATACCATTGACTGCATGTTATTACAAGACTGCTCTACATTGTAACATGCAGTTTACATATTATTTTATACAAATATTAAAAACAAGAACTTTTTATTTACCTACTTCTTCAGTTCCCTTAGTGCCCTTTTAAATTTTAATGACATAAAGTTGAGTATATTCTCCAGTTTAATACACTCAAAAAATTTGTCTTTTTTCATCACCCACTTCTTATAAAACCACATTTCACATCTGTTCTTGTGTTTAATAGGACTGATGCATTATACTCTCAAGTTTATTCACCAATTTCACACTGTTACTGGACTTCTTGATTCCCTCCATCCCTGAACACCAGTCTCTAGTTCATATCCTTCAGACACTGCAAACCTAATATTTACCTACTTTTCCTTTTTATTTCCAGTCCCCTCAGAAAATGTTTTATTTTATGTCCTGGCTAACCTCCAGTAAAGTAAGGCTGTCTGGTTGCCATGCACTGTGAGACCTTGTGTCAGTGGAACGCTTAAGTGATTTCAGCTAAACTAGTGTTTGTTAAAGTTGTATTTAATCTGTCCTCTAAACTGAAGACATTTTGCTATAGCCTTTTACTATAAGCATGCACACTACTGGTCCCCCCTCATTTTTTCTCTTCCTATTGTACTCCTAGGTCAATTACTTAAAACTACTTTCTTTCTCTTAGAAAAGGTTTACCTATATACCTGCAGCCCATACTTGTATTGTTTTTCCCTATAGAAGTGGTGGTCCTTTTCACCACACTGTACTAGATTAGTAGCACACGATTTCTAGTTATTAGGAAGATACTGTGATACATATGACCCGGAATTGACTGAGCTTGGTTTTCCTGATTTTTTTTTTTTTTTTGGAAGCTGGCCTGGTATAGTTTTTCTGGCTCCTCCAACTCCGTTCACTCTTGCTGTGCTCGTGCTCATGCCGCTCCACTACCCTACGCCCATTCCCACCCACCTTTGACATAATTTCCTTTATAACTAAACCTGCTTTGATCTGACTCCCCATTAGCCAATAGACACCTGCTGTCCTCTACTCATACCCTACATCACCATTAACTATAACTCCCACTCCCCACCCCTCCTGAGCTATACCTGATTTTAACTCTTTCAGTCACTCACTTTATAAAACTCCTTCAATCAATCCTGATTCCTTCTACTAACCTTAAATAAATTGTTACTCTTTAATTCTTTCTGACCTGAAACTAAATCATGGCTATACCTTTCAAAACTCTATTTCTCTCCTTCCTATTTCTAATTCTTTTCTCAACTCTAACCACTTACCATACCCCTCCCCTGGTTACCACCCCATCTCCCACACTCTCTTATCACACTACCCACCATACAAATAACTACTCCACCCCTATTGCCAGGAGCGGCCTTAGGTCAACTGGTGCCCTAGGCAAAAGGGCTCCACGGCGCCCCCACCACACCACCTGGTGCCCCCATCCTGGTCTACCAACCCCAAATAAATACTGGAAAAGTGCCCCTGCTAGAGTGGTGCCCTAGGCGGCCGCCTAATTGGCCTATGCCTAAGGCCGGCCATGCCTATTGCCCCTCTCTCTTTAACCATACCAGTATATCATTGCACAAGTTCAAAGTATTGTACATACCGAATGCCCAACCTCTCATTAAAACAAAACATCAGTTCCTTTGCAAATATTTCTGCCTACAAATACTTCAAAACACAATACAACCCTTTTCTGCTGATATTCGCCCCAACCTAGGCCCTTGCCAACAGCACTCTAACAATACTTATACAGCACCCCTTTTCCAACTGCCACACAAGTAACTCATTACGATCACAAGCCTCCAAAAATCTTTTCTGTCAATGAATATACAAAGCCTCCAAAAATCTTTTCTGTCAATGAATATACAAAGCATTGTCAATAAAATGCACCCTCCTTCACACCTGGATTTCTCAATATAACCCAGATATAATTGACCTATCTGAGATATGGCTAAAACCTCATATTAGAAACTGCAAAATTCTCCCCCCTCCCCCGATTATAATATTGTTCAGCTGGATAGAATTAAAAAAAAAAAGAAAAAAAAAGGTGGCAGAGTAGCTATACTCTACTCTGCCCAACTCTCTTTCTCCCCCTCTCAATAGCTATCCCTGATTTCTGCACTGCTGAAATACTTATAGCAACCTGTAGCTAAATCAACACAAAAAAATTGTCATTGCAACAATCTACATACCCTCAGGTAAAAACATTGCCATACTTGAGCAGTTTCTTTCTTGGATTTCTATATCCATTCCCTATGAAACCATCATCCTTGGGGATATGAATATTGACTGGAACCTTATTAATACTGCATCCCCTAGCCACGGTATAAAACTTTATGGCTTTACCCAGCTGATCACCTCATCCATGCACTAGCAAAAAAATTCCCAGAACGGCTCTGTCATCGACTGGATATAAGTATCCAAACCCCAGTGCTATCACAACCCTTCCACCCTACCTAGCTCCCTTAGTGACCACCTCCCTACCTCAGTAGTAAGACACTCTCCCAATCTTAACAAGAGCCACTAATACAAAGAGTCTCATAACCTTAAAAACTAAAACCCTGTCACCCTAAACGAATTACTGTCCACTGTAAACTGGTCATTCTTACACACATTACCCTTTAATGAGGCTGTCCAAAGTTGCAACAATATATTCCTAGAAACCTTTAACACCCTGGCTCCCAGTAGAAAAATTAGGCTAAAATGTAATTATGCACCATGGCTAAACCAGGCAACTCAATCACTTATGAGCAGGAGAGACAGTGCCTGGAGAGCACGGAAAAAAATAACAACTCAACTTTCCTCCTGAACTTATATAAACAGCTTTATAATGAAACAAAAAAATGATCAAAAGTCTCTGAGCAACCCGTATTCCAACCTGAAGAAATTCTGGCACTCAATAAACAAATTACTATTTCCAGGGAACCCCTCTTCACCAAACTCCTTCCCTAATAAACCTTCTAATGAAACAGCTACCCTACTTAACAACTTTTTCATCGAAACAATACAAAAGCTTACTAAACCAGAAACCCTTAATATTAAGACTCTGCTTCCAACCTCATCCCTTCCCTCATTCTCCCTAGTACCCATAGCAACTTCCTTCATCAGATCACGTCTTAACAAACTCATTACCTGTTCCCCATTGGCTGACAAACTCCCTCCATTATTTCTCAAACATGTAGTCGAATCTGTAGCATACCCTGTATCTATATTTATCAATAGATCCATCCAACAAAATACAGTACCAGATATCTGGAAAATGTTCTTCATAATACCCCCCACAAGGGAGGAAATTCTACAAAGCCATTAAATTACAGGCCTATTGTCATATTATCTTTCTTATCCAAGATATTGGAAAAATGTATACATAGACAAATACTAAACCCCCTCTTACAGGCAAACCTAATTACACCCACACAGCACAGTTTCTGTTCCTCACACAGTACTACCACTGCCCTCCTATCTTTCACACACAACATTGCCCAAGCCAGAGATGATAATAAACTCATATCAGCTCTATTCCTCGACCTATCCAAAGCATTTGATACCATTTCCCATCCCATCCTCCTAAACAAACTTTGCAACCCACAACTGTCTACCTCCACTACCTCCTGATTTAACAGCTACCTCTCAGACAGATATCAGTCCATCAGATGGCAAACATCCTTCTCCCCTTTCCTTCTTGTTAAGACCGGGGTTTGCCAGAATTCTTTCCTTGGCCCCCTACATTTTAATATATTTACAAATAACCTCCATATCTCAATGCCCGCACTCTGCCTTAATACAGTACACAGATGATTCCACAATTAACACTTCCGGCAATACACAAAACCTCCACACTGTCACTCAACAATCTCTGCACCTAGTAGAACAACAGCTAACTGAAAACAACCTGCTTCTCAAACCCAAAAATACCAAGCTTCTCCTTTTCCTTCCAAAAAAAAAAACCTCAGTCCAGCTAAAGACAACTTCACCATCTTGAAAAAAGAAAAACAAAAACAGGGTAAGGTATCTCCTCATACAAAGTAGTGAAGTCCAAGAAAAAGGAGGTAGATACTCCAAGACAATCAAAGCCAACCAGGAACTCAAACCAAAAATAAATAGAAATCCTTTATTTCTGAAAACAGTAAGCGCTTTCGTGTTGCTCAGAACGCTTCTTCAGACTTTAATAAAAAGCAAAGGTACTTGCTCTACTTAAATACACAGAGCTAACCAATAAAACATATGCATTCAAAACAACCAGTAGAAGCAATGGAAATTGTCACATGAAAAGCATTCCTAAAACATTTTAAAAACTACAAAAGAGACAAATCAAGATTGTCATTTAGTAAACATTCCTATAGAACATTGCTAAATGTGTATATCCAATAAGTACACAAATACTAAACACAGAAAAAAAAAATATATATATGTGTAAATATAAAGATATAAAAAGAATAAAAAATATATAATAAAAATATAGTAAAGATGGGTTTTGGGGGGGGGACACTAAATAAAAGATATATATATATACATATACATGTGCATTGTACAACATATGCTACAATGTAGGTGCATAACAGCAACAATACTATATGTGTATATAAAGAAGAAGCAAAATCAATTATACTTCTATATTATAACATATACACACATTATGTCTATTAAACATCTGAATGGCCCATCTATTAATAAGGGTTTTTGGGACATTTTGTCATTAAGACCATGTCCTTTGTCAGCTCTCTACTTCATAATCCATTTTATCTCTTCTTTATCAGTGATATTACTGATGTTGCCTAATCTTTCAGTTGCCTATAGGTGTCCTATAATCATGAAACTAGATACACTAGAAAAATGTATATACATTACATTATACAACATATGCTGTGATGCAGATATACCGCAACGACAATATATGTATATATAAGAAGAAAAAAAAAAACAACAAAAACAAAATCAATCATCATATTTATAAAGTAGAGCATATATATACATTGTGTATACTAACGTCTGAATGGCCTATCCATTAAGAAGGGTTTTAGGGACAATTTGTCATTAAGACCATGTCCTTTGTCAGCTCTAAACTTAATAATCCATTTTATCTCTTCTTTCTCTGTGGTATTATTGATGTTACCTAATCTTTCAGTTACCTGTAGGTGTCCTATGACCATGAAATTAAAGGTGTGCGTAGATCCATTGTGTATAACATGCCTAGCTAAGGCATTCACTTCATTTTCTTTTTGTATCGCATAGACATGTTCTCTAATTCTTTCTCTCAGGGTTCTATTTGTTTTTCCCACATAGAAACTCTGGCATTTTTTAAACACAGCTAAATATATAACATTCCTAGATCTACAGTCTGCATAGTCATTGAACTCATATTTAATATTACTATCAGGATGTATAAATATATTAGAGTTCATGATAAAGTCACATTGATTACAATTCCTACAGGCATAAGTGCCTTTCCTGCGTGAAGTAATCTTATTGCTGTTCTTTCTTTCATAGCATAACAGATGCTTAAGGGATTTTGCATTCTTATAACTAATAGCAGGCCTATCACCCACCAGTCCCTTGATGTCATCATCTAGTAATAAAATATTCCAATTCTTCTTTATTATATCAACAACAGAATTATTAGTATTGGTATAAGGAATTAGCAACCTTTTTCTCATGTCTCTAGACCTGGTTGGATGCTCATACGTACTGCTATCATTCTTAATAAAAGGGGGGGCAATCCGCTCATTGCATGTTTCTTGTATAACTAATAAATCCTTATTAAGATATCCTCTATCTATGAATTCTTGCTGCATGGTATGAACTGCTACGGATAAAGCATCATCCTCACTTATGATACGTGAATGGCGTATCAATTGATTTTTGACAATGTTTTTATGGATATGTGGAGGGTGCATGCTAGTCCTATGCAAAATAGCATTCCTTCTACAGGGTTTTTTTATATATGTCTGTTGTTAAACAACCTCTATCTAAAATTAGTGTAACATCTAAAAAATCTATTTTAGTAAGTGAGGTTGTAGCAGTCAGATCCAGGAAGGTAGTGGTTCCATTAATATATAGCATGAACTCTTTCAAAGTTTCTGTATCTCCTTCCCAAATCAAAAAAATATCATCTACAAAACGTCTGTAATATGTAATGTGACTCGAAAAGCTCATATGTTCTAGTATATAAGTGACCTCCCAATATGCCAGTACAAGGTTGGCATATGAGTTGGCGCAAGATGTTCCCATCGCTACACCTTTGGTCTGCAGATAGTAATCACCATTGGAGAGAAACACATTATTATTCAAAACAATCATACCATGCAGCAAGAATTCATAGATAGAGGATATCTTAATAAGGATTTATTAGTTATACAAGAAACATGCAATGAGCGGATTGCCCCCCTTTTTATTAAGAATGATAGCAGTACGTATGAGCGTCCAACCAGGTTTAGAGACATGAGAAAAAGGCTGCTTATTCCTTATACCAATACTAATAATTCTGTTGTTGATATAATAAAGAAGAATTGGAATATTTTATTACTAGATGATGACATCAAGGGACTGGTGGGTGATAGGCCTGCTATTAGTTATAAGAATACAAAATCCCTTAAGCGTCTGTTATGCTATGAAAGAAAGAACAGCAATAAGATTACTTCACGCAGGAAAGGCACTTATGCCTGTAGGAATTGTAATCAATGTGACTTTATCATGAACTCTAATATATTTATACATCCTGATAGTAATATTAAATATGAGTTCAATGACTATGCAGACTGTAGATCTAGGAATGTTATATATTTAGCTGTGTGTAAAAAATGCCAGAGTTTCTATGTGGGAAAAACAAATAGAACCCTGAGAGAAAGAATTAGAGAACATGTCTATGTGATACAAAAAGAAAATGAAGTGAATGCCTTAGCTAGACATGTTATACACAATGGATCTACGCACACCTTTAATTTCATGGTCATAGGACACCTACAGGTAACTGAAAGATTAGGTAACATCAATAATACCACAGAGAAAGAAGAGATAAAATGGATTATTAAGTTTGGAGCTGACAAAGGACATGGTCTTAATGACAAATTGTCCCTAAAACCCTTCTTAATGGATAGGCCATTCAGACGTTAGTATACACAATGTATATATATGCTCTACTTTAGAAATATGATGATTGATTTTGTTTTTGTTGTTTTTTTTCTTCTTATATATACATATATTGTCATTGTGGTATATCTGCATCACAGCATATGTTGTATAATGTAATGTATATACATTTTTCTAGTGTATCTAGTTTCATGATTATAGGACACCTATAGGCAACTGAAAGATTAGGCAACATCAGTAATATCACTGATAAAGAAGAGATAAAATGGATTATGAAGTAGAGAGCTGACAAAGGACATGGTCTTAATGACAAAATGTCCCAAAAACCCTTATTAATAGATGGGCCATTCAGATGTTTAATAGACATAATGTGTGTATATGTTATAATATAGAAGTATAATTGATTTTGCTTCTTCTTTATATACACATATAGTATTATTGCTGTTATGCACCTACATTGTAGCATATGTTGTACAATGCACATGTATATATATATATATATATATATATATATATATATATATATATATATATATATATATATCTTTTATTTAGTGTCCCCCCCCAAAACCTATCTTTACTATATTTTTATTATATATTTTTTATTCTTTTTATATCTTTATATTTACACATATATATATATTTTTTTCTGTGTTTAGTATTTGTGTACTTATTGGATATACACATTTAGCAATGTTCTATAGGAATGTTTACTAAATGACAATCTTGATTTGTCTCTTTTGTAGTTTTTAAAATGTTTTAGGAATGCTTTTCATGTGACAATTTCCATTGCTTCTACTGGTTGTTTTGAATGCATATGTTTTATTGGTTAGCTCTGTGTATTTAAGTAGAGCAAGTACCTTTGCTTTTTATTAAAGTCTGAAGAAGCGTTCTGAGCAACGCGAAAGCGCTTACTGTTTTCAGAAATAAAGGATTTCTATTTATTTTTGGTTTGAGTTCCTGGTTGGCTTCGATTGTCTTGGAGTATCTACCTCCTTCTTCTTGAACTTCACCATCTTGTCCTTAGATAATACAATTATCACCGCCAACTTGAACACCAAATAGCTTGGTGTTACTATAGATGACCAATTAAAATTTGACCTACATATCTTAAACTGTATCAAAAAGTCCACTCAAAAACCCGGTCTTCTGTACTGCAACAACAAATATATACTTAACAGATCTAGACCTATACTGGCTCAAACATTTATTCTAGATTCAGAAGAGGCTTGCCACAGCTTAATCCAACGTAGTTTAGTATAAAATATAAACAGGAACAGGATCCAATGGTAAGCGCTTTCACGTTTTAAAAAACGTTTCATCAGACTTCAATACAACTGTTCACTTCCCTCTAACTTTTATACAACCTACTAAATTCATTCATCCAATCTCTCATTGCATATTATTATGACCTCATGAAAAAGCAATTAAACAATTAATCTTCATAAGGCAGATATACATATACTAACCTACTTGTAAAACAATTATATAACATACATATAAAAATATATTATTAAATACAGTATAAACAGCAATATATAAAACATTGAATACAAATATAATAATAAACAAGGATATAGTAAAAAAATATATATACTAAAAACATATACCCATCCACCTAACAGCTACATTAAACTTATATAATCACATAACCTACAAATTCATTTCAAAACTTAAAATACTAATATATTAATATTGTAATAACTCTTGTTAATATATAATACAGATGCTGACAATTTATTCAATATACTAGCCATGTAAATATACCTTATAGTGTTAATACTTAATGTGCATAAGGCCTTGCTGCCAAAAAAGGTTTAAGTGATACCTTATCATTTAAACCATGTGCTTTGTGTGCTTGTAGTCTTATTATCCATCTACTTTCTTGTTCTTCTGTATAATTTTTGATGTCCCCTAACCTACTTGTTTTCTTAACCAACTCTAAGGCTCTGAATTTAAACTTATGTGTAGTACCATATCCCATAACATGTCTTGCCAAAGCATTTCCCTCATCTTCCTTATTTATAGCATACACATGCTCCCTAACACGTTCCCTAAGGGTTCTATTTGTCTTTCCCACATAAAAAGACTTGCATAACTGACACTGAGCTAAATACACTAAGTCCCTAGATCTACAGTCTACATAGTGTTTAAAAATATATATAGGCCAAGAGAATATATTTCCCCTTTGGAAATTGTTGAAATCTCATTCTAACTTTCTTTTCTTGTCTTGTAACAACTTATTATCCAGTGTCATTAACGTAGTTGTTAGCTCATTATGAAAAATAGCCATTTCGGCCAGACACAAAAGAGAGTTCAATTCCTGTTGTACATCAGTGATTTCTATAGTCAATGCACATTCTATCATTTTGTATTGCTCTATTAAAAGCCTAATATACCCATAACTCGTGTCCAAGTTCAATTTTTGCCATTTGCTCAACAAGTCAGGGTATGTGGTGCCAAAAGTCGGCATTTTCAATATTCGTAGTCCTCTCGGCACCACCTTAAAACTGAGACACGCCTCCATGTGCTGTCTCTGCCACTGCGTGTTCTTCAACTTTTGAAATTTGTTTTCTAACTTCCTAGTCAGCTGTATAACTTCCATATTACGTGCCATACTCACTGTTTCATTTCCCCCTTTAGTGAGCTCCTTTGTGGTGAGTCGTAGCAGGGGATTCTCTTGGCCTAGGGATAATGTAAGGAACAATGAGATGAATGTAAGAACAAATGTACAGTCCTTTAGTGAGCACAACACTATGAGCGTTACCATGCCCACCTTGATGACATCAGCGAGTTTGATACAACCAGCAACGGAAGCAAGACAGGAGAATTTGGCTACGAGTGAAGGGGATGTCCTCATACAAGTGGAAGAAGGAGCCGTAAGCCTAGATAAACAAATCATGTCGAAGACGATAGATGTCAGAAGAAAGGAGAATAAGACAGTATACAATGTTAGTGCCTCTACCTCAACTACAAACAGTAATTCAGTAGAAATAATAAACTCGGTGATAAACCAAACTGTGCTTTAATGCAAAAATTCAGTAAAATTCCAGTAAGTGCTTTCGTCTTTTCATACACAAGACTTCTTCAGACTGAATTAAAACCTCTCACTTCATTCATTAAATACTAAAAGATATCATCACATGACATTCCACATTAATGTCTTAACCCTTTCTTTTTCAAATAGGCTACAAAATCTTCTCTGTTATTTAGCCCAGGGGGATAGCAGGCATTCAACTTAACCTTCCATGTATATTCCAACCATCCCAACTCCTCCTCAGCATTCAACTTAATCTCATAGTCACCAATATTTCCCAAAACCAAAAATTTAAAATTTATTTTGCAACCCCCCATTTTGTAATGTTTGCCTAAAGAATTAGCTTCATTGCCAGTTTCCACAGCTCTTTTATGTTCATACACTCTTTTGAACAGCTCCCTACTAGTACTGCCAACATAGAATGCATTGCAAGACTGACACACAATTAGATAAACAACAAACTTTGATTTGCAAGTATAAACCTTATTGACATATATTTTTACATCATTAATAACAATTTCACTAACTCCTTCATAAATTAAATCACAGAAATTGCATGCCAAACATTTTTCCATCCTGCCTCTTGTACTAAAAGACCTGAGATTCAAACTGCTTTGGAAAAAGTTTTTAAAACTCTTTCCCTTTTTGTACAGAAAGCATGGACCATTACCAACTGCTTCTAGTACTTCTTCACTGCTCTTCAAAATTTTCCAATTTGTTCTGATAATCTGTTTGATGACTTCTGAATCTACACTATTCGATATTTGCATAGCAGTTCCAAAGTCATTGTTGATATTTTTCTTAGAGAGAACTTCTGGATTTTCTCTACTTCTTTTAACTTCACTAAATGTACTTCTCACTAATTCATTTGAATAGCCTCTAGCTACAAATTTGTTACATATAGCTTTTCTCTCTTTGATAAAATCAGCATCATCTAAAGTTCCACTTAAAACAAAAAATACATTTAGATGTAAACAGCTAATGAATAATGAATGTGTCTATTTGCCATTAAAAAAATACCATACATGTAAAAAATAGATAAAAATATGTATGTATAAAATACATTTCTGTTAAATATTAGACAAATATTGTCATTTGTATTTTAAAAAACATTTTAAATGTATAGTTTCATTTAAACCAGGTGCACTGTCTGCACCTAAGTATAACTGCCAAAAAGCTTCCCTAAACTCTAATGTATTATTTAAATCATTAGTTGTTTACATCTAAATGTATTTTTTATTTTAAGTGGAATGGTTATTATGTCATTTCCTGTACTTAATTGATAATTAGTAATATAAAAGGAAGCTTGGGTAGGGCAATCTTATTTCTGAAGAAGTTCACAAATAAAGAGTGGATGAAAGCGTTAAGTTACTATCCGATTGTGGTCATTTTATAGTTGAACAGGACTGGTTTCTTTCTCTTTTTATGTTTTATGGTGGATGTAAAGGCATTTTGGATTTATTTTTTGCTGTTTCAAAAGTTTCCAGTTCCTGGGCACTACTAAAATGCCTCGGAGATTTCGAGTCAAGATACTCTCTTGGACTTGTCTGTCTACCTGGTTTCGGAGAATGAAGGTGGTGTTTCTCATTCTGTTAATTTAAAGGAAGATTTGGTCAACACAATCAGTAAGATCATAAAAGATACTTTGGATCAGCATGCCAGGAAGCAGTCACACAAGCTTGATGGTGATAATGTGAGATCCACGTGTTGTAACATCTCACAACATCACCCAGAAGTGGAGAAGTTAAACATGAATACAAACGGAGAAGGTGTCTCTAACGGGCGATCTTTTTCAGCACAAGGAAACGTTTGGGATTATGTATGTAAATGAAACATCAATCCTTTTACTACAGTTGCAGACGTAACATTCAATGACAATGTAAGTAATATTTGCAATGACAATGCTTATATGAGTACCATCCATTGTAAAAAAGCAATTTATAAGATGGAGAAACAGATATACAAACATGTGACTTTAGATTTAGAGACACAGTATTTGGAAGAATGTATAGCGTGTAAAGTAGTGCCCCAGGGGTTACGGACAGCAAAGTTCCCAAATTGTGTAGTGCCTGGGGATGAACAAAGTAAGACTCTAATTGAATTGTACAATGAGACTGGTTTGAATATGATGTGCATTTTGGTTGCACATTATGGCAAAGAGATGAATAAAATTAAAGACAACATTAAGAACATGGATGAAAATATAAAAAGTTACGGCTGTTTCAAAGACTTTTTGGAGCTCTACAATAGTCTAGAAGTGAAAGTTGATAGACATAGGGCTACAATTATTTTTAGGAAACAGTCTAAACTTAAAAGAGACATTCTTGCCTATAAGTCAAACCATGCTTATATTGTTTTCGATAACAAACAAGTTACAACAAAAACCAACAACTGTGATTCTGTAAATAGTCAAGTGGACATGCAGTCCACTAACAACAAAGGGATTGAAGTCACAAGGCCAACATCTGATAAAAACATAGAAGTTTTACCAACTAGCAACAACAATGATGGTACTGTACAAAGTGGTCCTTCACCAGTGGATCACAATATGAGTAACAATGAAAATAGAGCGAGTTATGCACAGGTTGCTTGTACGGATAGTAACAACATTGGGTTTGATAATAGCCCTTTTATGTTGAATGGAACCGAAAAGAAGCGGACTACCAAGTGGTACAATACCACACAAAACAAATGGAAAGGGAGGGGGAAAAACAGGAGAAAATGGTAAACAATGACAACATACAAAAGTATGGTCTGGACGTTTTAAATTTATCGGACATCACCTTGTCAGTGGAATTAGAAAATGTCCTGAAAAGAGGTTTTTCCTTTATCCCTGCAGTAAAAATGAACATTGGCAAACTTTTGATTGATTTTACATTATATTTAAGAAAATTAAATCTTAGTTACATTATGCAGGATATTTTGAAAACAAAAGGGACAGGCGTAGAGAATAAGCTGAGCAATCCCAGTACTTTCAACCCTCCCTTACAAACTACTTTACACACTTTTCAATCTTTGTTTGAAAGTGAATTTAGGGAAATTAATTATGACAATTTTAAAGATAATCTTACAGAACAAGACCATCAAGCATTATATACACTAAGTAAAAATAAAGATATTCGAATAATGAGAACAGATAAAGGTGGAAAAATTGTGATTATGAACACAAAATA
Source organism: Protopterus annectens (assembly GCF_019279795.1). Taxonomy (NCBI): domain Eukaryota; kingdom Metazoa; phylum Chordata; order Ceratodontiformes; family Protopteridae; genus Protopterus; species Protopterus annectens. The sequence continues at coordinate 1,151,772,710 of NC_056744.1, forward strand.
TTATAATAGTGCATTGGAAGTTATGTTAGATGATAGCACGGTTTATAAGCGTGTTAGCTGTGGAGAAATAAATAAGAGTTATAACAAATTGGATGTGATACTATTTGATATGTTTAGTCAGGGAGAAATTGACGATGAGAATTATAACTTTGTGCAGGTAGAACATCCAAAGATAGCTACATTTTTTGGTATTCCTAAGATACAAACAGATCAAAAGAATCCTCCTTTTAGACCGATTATTTCGGCTAAAAATTCAAAAACTGAAAACATTTCAGTTTGGTTAGATCACATTCTAAATCCAGTTGTTCAGAAATCAAGATATTATCTTAGGGATTCCTGGCATCTATTAGAAATTTTGAGAGATTATAAAATAGAAAATTAAGAAATTAATTTTGGAACTTTAGATGTCAGGTCCCTATACACTTCAATTGAGCAAGAAGTGGGTATTGAATACCTTAGAGGATATCTGACCAATTACACTAATTTTACAGGAGAAAAAATCAACACTGTTTGTAACATGATGGATTTGGTGTTAGACAATAATTTCTTTAAATTTAATGGTGCATTTTACAAACAAACATCTGGTGTAGCTATGGGGGCAAGGGTTGCCCCAGCCTTTGCAAATCTGGTTATGGAGAATTGGGAATGTACATTTTTACAACAGCATCCAAGTTTTGACCAGGTACTAATTTACTATAGATACATAGATGATTTGTTTTTCATTTGGAAAGGAAGTTATGAGGAATTTGTGGACTTAGTTAAGGATCTCAATGGTACAACAGATTTTCTGGAGTTTAAGATTTGTGGATTTGGGAATTTTATAGATTATTTGGACTTACATATAAACATTGACAAAGACAAAAAAGGTTTTGTGAGTAGAATCTATAGGAAACCAGTGTTCACTAATCAATACCTGCACAAAGACAGTTTACATCTGCAGCATATGAAGAGGGGAGTTATTAAAGGACAGATCATTAGATTGAGTAGATTGACCTCAGATGATGATATTTACAAGGAAGAAGTTCAGTTCCTTAGAGGATTTTTTGTTTCCAGAGGTTACGATTTAGAATGGATAAAGAAGATAGAAAAAGAAGTTTTGGTATTAAGATATGGGGTGGCATCACCTATTTTACATTCTACAGATATTTTAGTGGGTCCAGTGAAACAAGGTATATTAGGGGACACTGAAAATGCAACACAAAATACAACAAAGAGCTACATGAGTGCATTTCCACTTCCAATAGTGAACAAAATGTGGCATATCAAGAATATTATAGAAAATAACTGGAAGGTTATTTTAGGGAACAAAGACCTATTGACTACATTTGGGATTGGTGCCCAGATTCGCATATAAGAAAATAACTAACATCAAAATTATGTTAGAATCTGGAAACAACACAACCACTGCTTTAACTAGGTTAAGATGCAACAAAAAGGGCACTTTTGCATGTCAGAATTCCAAACAGTGTAGGTTTGTAACTAATTCTTCATTTGTGATGGTTAGTCATTCTAACACTACTTTTTGGGCTAAAAATTATTACAATTGTAACAGTGAACATGTAGTATATATTGCTACATGTATGTCTTGTGAAAGTTACTACAGTGGAAAAACAATAAGAAATTCAAAATGTAAAATCTATGAACACAATTTAGCGATAAAAAAGAAAGATAAAACTAATTCTTTAGCCAGACATGCACTATCATGTATTGACTTCAAAAAGTTTGTATTTTTTGTGTTAGAGAGATTGGAAAAAGTGCCCTATAATGGAGATTTAAATAATATATTAGAGTGTAGGGAACCTTTTGGCAGTTATACTTAGGTGCAGACAGTGCACCTGGTTTAAATGAAACTATAAATTTTAAATTTTTTTTAAAATACAAATGACAATATTTGTCAAATATTTAACAGAAATGTATTTATACATACATATTTTTATCTATTTTTTACATGTATGGTATTTTTTTAATGGCAAATAGACACATTCATTATTCATTAGTTGTTTATGTCTAAATGTGTTTTTTATTTTAAGTGGAATGGTTATTATGTCATTTCCTGTACTTAATTGATAATTAGTAATATAAAAGGAAGCTTGGGTAGGGCAATCTAATTTTTGAAGAAGTTCACAAATAAAGAGTGGATGAAAGTGTTAAGTTACTGTCCGATTGTGGTCATTTTATAGTTGAACAGGACTGGTTTATTTCTCTTTTTTTGTAACTTGCCATTTTCTTTATACACTACTACATCCAAATATGAAATACTTTTCTCATTCAAAACTGAAGTAAATTTCAAATACTTACAAACCCTGTTTATATAAAGCAAGAAAGATTCAAGGGACTCCAACCCCCCTCTCCAAACAATAAACAAATCATCTATAAAGCGTTTGTAACAAAGTTGTTTTTGAATGTATCAATCAAAATATGTCTTTTCTCCCAACCATTCATGAAAATGTTGGCATAACTGGGTGCCATCGCACCCATTGCTACCCCATTTTTTTGATGGAAAAAAAATCATCTTTAAACTTGAAGTAGTTGTAGCTCAAAATAACATCTAACATTTCCATAAGTAAACTAGTCGTATTGTTGGAAAACAAACCTGAACTTAAAAGCTCTAATCTCACTGTTTCCATTCCTTCTTCATTGGGAATAACTGTGTATAAAGACTTCACATATAAAGTGACTAAAATGTCTGACTCAATAACATTCACTTTTTTGATGTGTCCAATAAAATCAAAGGTGTCCTTGATATAAGCACTACCTTTGACCGCTACCTTTTGTAAATGTTTGTCTACAAAAATAGAAATGGCTTCAGTTTTAGTCCCTTCACTTGCTACTATAGGCCTGAACATAGGGTCTTCCAGATCTTTGTGTATTTTACCCAAGCCAAAAATTCTACTAAAGTTGGGAGCTGCATTCAAAATATATTTCTTAGTATCCTCTGTGATCCTTCCTGTATAAAACCATTCCTCAATTAAGGAATCAATAAAACAATATGATTTTTTAACAGCAGAAAAACATTTTCATAGAATTCATCATCAGCCAACATGTGATACATTTTCATATCATAATAATCTCTATCTAATACTACCAAAGCATTTCCTTTATCTGCTTTGCTAACAAGAATTTTATCATCATTAACTAAATCAAAAAACAGCTTGCACTCGTTTGCAGACATATTGTGATATTTGAAACTACTTTTGTTGTTCAACAATTCAATAATTTCAAGCTCAGTCATACTAAGACACATTTCCAATTCCTTTCTCAAAGGAGGGTTAAAAGTACTTGGTCTACTGAACTCTTTACTTACATTATTGTTGCTATTTTTAAACAAAACTTTGAAATTCAGTTTCCTGACAAAATCTCTCAGTTCATTCAGCACATCACACTTGTTTGGTCTAGTAGATGGAAGAAAATTCCAATCCCTACTCAGAATGTCACAAGTCTTGGCATCCAAAAGTTTGGATGATAAATTGACAATTAAGTAACTGCTAGGATCAAACGTACCTGAAAAAACAGTTATTTCTTCCATTTCTTCCACACTTTCTTCTTGGACTGGTTGTTGTAATTCCGTATGGTAGATGATGTTACTTCTGCCCAAGTCCTTCGGCCATTTGGCCCTTTCTGATAAACCTGCACCTTCTGTGCCTGCTGTCCCTGCTGAAAATTTTGTGAAGGCATGGGACAAGCTTGTGCATTGGAAATCACTACTTCATTTTGTTGCCCACACTGCGCTAGACGTTCCGAGCATCTTGGCCCTTCCTTGTCTCCACTTGCAGTCAGTGCTGCCTCATTTTCGATTCTCAAGCGTGTTACATCAGCCGCTACGTTAGTGCGCCCTGTTGTTACTCTAATATAAGCGTTACCTTCCTCATATTCTTTAAGGTCGCATTGAAACTTTTTAATTTTCCGTTTGGACAAAAGGTCATTTTCTTTTGCTAATTTGTCTTGAATAAGACTAAATTTGGCAACAAAATTGTCAGCAGTCAACTGATCTTTATATGAAAGAAACTAGAATTTATTTTATTGTTCAATTGTTATATTGAACTCAGGCAGCATTTCAACATATTGTAGCCCCACCTTTTGATTTAATTCAACCCATCTGTCAATAAAGTCTTTGGGTAAATCATTCCCATTCGGCATTTTTGTAATTCTAAGGCCCTTTGGAACCCTCTTAACACGCAAACAGTTGTCAAAATAAGCAATATCCCACTGTAGACGCTTTAGCTTTATGAGATCTTTTTCTAGATCTTTAAATAGTTCATAAGTATCAAGAGAATAAGTGCTACTGGTGCCTTCATTGCTTAGAGTAAAAAAAACATCACCTGGAGGGGCTAAACAGTTTGACAACAGCTCATACAAGAGGCAGGATGGAAAAATGTTTGGCATGCAATTTCTGTGATTTAATTTATGAAGGAGTTAGTGAAATTGTTATTAATGATGTAAAAATATATGTCAATAAGGTTTATACTTGCAAATCAAAGTTTGTTGTTTATCTAATTGTATGTCAGTCTTGTAATGCATTCTATGTTGGCCGTACTAGTAGGGAGCTGTTCAAAAGAATGTATGAACATAAAAGAGCTGTGGAAACTGGCAATGAAGCTAATGCTTTAGGCAAACATTACAAAATGGGGGGTTGCAAAATAAATTTTAAATTTTTGGTTTTGGGAAATATTGGTGACTATGAGATTAAGTTGAATGCTGAGTAGGAGTTGGGATGGTTGGAATATACATGGCAGGTTAAGTTGAATGTCTGCTATCCCCCTGGGCTAAATAACAGAGAAGATTTTGTTGCCTATTTGAAAAAGAAAGGGTTAAGACATTAATTTGGAATGTCATGTGATGATATCTTTTAGTATTTAATGAATGATGTGAGAGGTTTTAATTCAGTCTGAAGAAGTCTTGTGTATGAAAAGACGAAAGCGCTTACTGGATTTTTACTGAATTTTTGCATTAAAGCACAGTTTGGTTTATCACCGAGTTTATTATTTTTATTGTTATCAGTCATTTGGTTTATACGTTTTAAAGTAATTCAGTAGAGGTGAATGTGTTTTGTTCTTTTCCCCTGCCAGTTCGGCAGATAGAACGGCAAATTTGGTCGCCACAGAACAGACTGAAGAAACGGAAGAACTCAGAGGAGAGACACGAATTCCAGAAGAAGATACTTCAACCAACACAACGGACTTAGTTGTTAACATTTCCAGGTATGCCTTGAATGAGCATGAAAGATTCTTGTTAAACAAGGGCCTTTCCTTTATACCTTCTAGGAATACAGATATTATTGACATTATGATTGATATAAAAATGTTTACTAGGAATATATGTCTGAAAATGTTGTTTGAACAGAATGGTAACAATGACAATATAAATGTTTTTAGGAAACCTTCTGTTTTTACACCACAAACACACCCATTACGTCATGCATTTGAAAAGGCATGTGAAAGGGATTTAATTGATTTCTTTATGGGCCATGATAACAAACCAGATTTTTATAATCTGAGCCATGAGGAGAATGAAGCTATTAAAAAATTACAAAATAATAATGAAATAGTGATCAGACAGGCTGATAAGGGTGGGGCTATAGTGGTGTTGAACTATGATAAATATGTTAATAAAATGAGAGCATTATTAGATGATAGTGAAACATACCAGAGTTTAAATGGAATGTTATTGGATAAGATTATTAAGAATGTTCAAGGAGAACTGTATGACCTGTTTTTATGTAATGTGATTGATGCTGAGTTATATAAATATTTTTAATAGAAAAACCTGTAATCCCCATTTTCAGGGGATTACCAAAAGTACATAAGGTCTTAATGGATCCACCTATGAGACCCATAGTCTCAGGAGGGGGTTGGCTCACCGAGCCACTATCAATTTATTTACAGAAACAATTTAGACCAGTGGTTGATAAAACTGAGTCTGTGGTGAAAGACACTCAACAATTTTTAGAAAGTTATGCAGGATATGCTCTTATCTACGCAAGATACCAGTAACGACCTACTAGTTACATTGGGTGTTGTATCTTTATTTACATCGATACCCAATACAACAGGAATGGAATATGTGAGACTACTGTTAATTGAGAAAGGGATCCCCAGAGACCTCATTATGAGGTGTATGCTAATACTGGATATAGTATTAAGTAACAATGTGTTTATGTATGATAAGAGATATTACTTGCAAAAGAAGGGGGTCGCTATGGGGACCCCTTGTGCAAACTCGTATGCCAATTTGGTATCGGCGTACTGGGAAAGCACTTATGTTTTGGGTGATACATTATTCAATGGATACATAAAATATTATAGACGGTTTGTTGATATTTTTTTTTTATTTGGAGTGGTACCAAACAACAGTTAGATGACTTTGTCACTTATGTGAATGGGACAACAAACTTTTCAACGTTTGAATGTAAGAGCTCATCACAACAGATAGAATTCTTAGATGTACAATTAACAAAGAAGGCCAATGAAATAAGAACTGATATGTATAGAAAACCCTGCTGGAGGAATAACTTATTACATCGTAGCAGCATGCATCCAGGACACATTTATTCAAATATAAAAAGTCAAGCACTGAGGGTATCAAGGCTAACTAGCCTTGATGATAGATATCAAGAGCAACAAAAGACACTGGCAGGGAATTTCATAAAAGAGGTTATCCTAGAAAAGAAGTGGACAGAATATTCAAGGAGAATGATATGCAAAGGACAGAGAAAGGTAAACCATTTTTCATAAAAACAGAGAAAATGAAGGGATGACTTGTAGAGCAGAACAAGATAATAAGAAAAGTAGGTTGGTAATTCCTTTTTCAAATAGGAATTTGAAAATTAAAGAAATAATAAATGATAATTGAAGATTGTTAACCATTGATGATAAGATAACTGAATTAGTTGGGCCAAAACCCAATTTTACCTACAAGAATATGAAGTTGTTAAAAAGATTATTATGCTACGAAGAAAATACAAAAGATGAGATACATACTCAAAGGAAAGGGACGTTCTCATGTAGAAGTTGTAACCAGTGTATGTATATGGCAAGTGACAATAAGTTTATACATCCAGATACTGGACAGGAATATATTTTTAAACACTATGCAGACTGTAGATCTAGGGACTTAGTGTATTTAGCTCAGTGTCAGTTATGCAAGTCTTTTTATGTGGGAAAGACAAATAGAACCCTTAGGGAACGTGTTAGGGAGCATGTGTATGCTACAAAATAATAATGAAATAGTGATTAGACAGGCTGATAAGGGTGGGGCTATAGTGGTGTTGAACTATGATAAATATGTTAATAAAATGAGAGCATTATTAGATGATAGTGAAACATACCAGAGTTTAAATGGAATGTTATTGGATAAGATTATTAAGAATGTTCAAGGAGAACTGTATGACCTGTTTTTATGTAATGTGATTGATGCTGAGTTATATAAATATTTTTTAATAGAAAAACCTGTAATCCCCATTTTCAGGGGATTACCGAAAGTACATAAGGTCTTAATGGATCCACCTATGAGACCCATAGTCTCAGGAGGGGGTTGGCTCACCGAGCCACTATCAATTTATTTACAGAAACAATTTAGACCAGTGGTTGATAAAACTGAGTCTGTGGTGAAAGACACTCAACAATTTTTAGAACGTTATGCAGGATATGCTCTATCTACACAAGATACCAGTAATGACCTACTAGTTACATTGGATGTTGTATCTTTACTTACATCGATACCCAATACAACAGGAATGGAATATGTTAGACTACTGTTAATTGAGAAAGGGATCCCCAGAGACCTCATTATGAGGTGTATGTTAATAATGGATATAGTATTAACAATGTGTTTATGTATGATAAGAGATATTACTTGCAAAAGAAGGGGGTCGCTATGGGGACCCCTTGTGCAAACTCGTATGCCAATCTGGTATTAGTGTACTGGGAAGGCACATATGATTTGGGTGATACATTATTCAATGGATACATAAAATATTACAAGACGGTTTGCAGATATTTTTTTCATTTGGAGTGGTACCAAACAGCAGTTAGATGACTTTGTCACTTATGTGAATGGGACAACAAACTTTTTTAACGTTTGAATGTAAGAGCTCATCACAACAGATAGAATTCTTAGATGTACAATTAACAAAGAAGGCCAATGAAATAAGAACTGATATGTATAGAAAACCCTGCTGGAGGAATAACTTATTACATCGTAGCAGCATGCATCCAGGACACATTTATTCAAATATAAAAAGTCAAGCACTGAGGGTATCAAGGCTAACTAGCCTTGATGATAGATATCAAGAGCAACAAAAGACACTGGCAGGGAATTTCATAAAAAGAGGTTATCCTAGAAAAGAAGTGGACAGAATATTCAAGGAGAATGATATGCAAAGGACAGAGAAAGGTAAACCATTTTTTCATAAAAACAGAGAAAATGAAGGGATGACTTGTAGAGCAGAACAAGATAATAAGAAAAGTAGGTTGGTAATTCCTTTTTCAAATAGGAATTTGAAAATTAAAGAAATAATAAATGATAATTGAAGATTGTTAACCATTGATGATAAGATAACTGAATTAGTTGGGCCAAAACCCAATTTTACCTACAAGAATATGAAGTTGTTAAAAAGATTATTATGCTACGAAGAAAATACAAAAGATGAGATACATACTCAAAGGAAAGGGACGTTCTCATGTAGAAGTTGTAACCAGTGTATGTATATGGCAAGTGACAATAAGTTTATACATCCAGATACTGGACAGGAATATATTTTTAAACACTATGCAGACTGTAGATCTAGGGACTTAGTGTATTTAGCTCAGTGTCAGTTATGCAAGTCTTTTTATGTGGGAAAGACAAATAGAACCCTTAGGGAACGTGTTAGGGAGCATGTGTATGCTATAAATAAGGAAGATGAGGGAAATGCTTTGGCAAGACATGTTATGGGATATGGTACTACACATAAGTTTAAATTCAGAGCCTTAGAGTTGGTTAAGAAAACAGGTAGGTTAGGGGACATCAAAAATTATACAGAAGAACAAGAAAGTAGATGGATAATAAGACTACAAGCACACAAAGCACATGGTCTAAATGATAAGGTATCACTTAAACCTTTTTTAGCAGCACGGCCTTATGCACATTAAGTATTAATACTATAAGGTATATTTACATGGCTAGTATATTGAATAAATTGTCAGCATCTGTATTATATATTAACAAGAGTTATTACAATATAAATATATTAGTATTTTAAGTTATGAAATTAATTTGTAGGTTATGTGATTATATAAGTTTATTGTAGCTGTTAGGTGGATGGGTACATGTTTTTAGTATATATATTTTTTTACCATATCCTTTTTTATTATTATATTTGTATTCAATGTTTTATATATTGCTGTTTATACTGTATTTAATAGTATATTTTTATATGTACGTTATATAATTGTTTTACAAGTAGGTTAGTATATGTATATCTGCCTTATGAAGATTAATTGTTTAATTGCTTTTTCATGAGGTCATAATGATATGCAATGAGAGCTTGGATGAATGAATTTAGTAGGTTGTATAAAAGTTAGAGGGAAGAGAACAATTGTAATGAAGTCTGATGAAACATTTTTTAAAATGTGAAAGCGCTTACCATTGGATCCTGTTCCTGTTTATATTTTATATTAAACTACATTGGATTAAGCTGTGGCGAGCCTCTTCTGTTGCGTTTCTACTTTGTGTTACTGGTCTGAAGAGGCATCTTACTCAGGACTGGCTGGTTTTTGTACTGTTGTTTATTCTAACATCCCTGCTGTATGCTGCTTCCACACTTACTAGCCTCCAAAATAATCTCTTAACCAAACTAAAAGACACGTATAACAAGACAGCCAGATTCACAGCCAGTAATCGCTACAAATGCCATCATTGTATATCCCTGAAAAGCTAAAGATGGCTTGACCTCCCCCACATGCTTCAAATATCACAACTACAAATTGTACACTGCATTCTATGTAGCCCCAACTCCTGACCTACCCTTACATCCATAATTACACCCTACACACTCAATCATGACCTCAGACACACATAAATCCTACTGCAGGTGACCAAGCCAAACAAAAATATTGGAAAAATACTTTACAGTCATTCAATTGCATACTCATGGAACAAACTTCCATTGTCTCTTTGCTCCACTACCAAAAGAGGAGAGTTCAAAAAGCAACTAAAAATTCATTTCCAACACACATAGATCTGTACTTGTCAGGAAATTACCTAATGAATTTTTCTTCTTTCAGCTAACATATCTGCCTGGTATCTGCCGAAACTGTCTACATATATTACTCTCTCTGCAGGTAGTACCTATGCTATTAAATGCATCTTTGTTGTACTATGTCATGATGTTACTCTGAATTTTTTTTTTTTTTAGGCTTTGCTACATTCCTTGTAAATAGTTTAATGCTAACCAAATTTCTCAAACATATTGCTACTGCATTCTCAAAATACTGTACTTTTGACTTGTATATTATTTGAATTGTATATTTCTCTCTGTTTTTATACTGTTCAGTATCTTACACTTGAATGGTTAGGTTTTTTCTTATTTTTTTTTAAATTATTTCCTGGTGCTTTTCTCCTCAGTCGCATTAACCCAGTTAACAAATGTAAAAATAAATATCCAGTTTACCCCTGATTCTTCTACGGAGCTCCTGTGGTTTTTTTCTGTTACCCATTTGTCCTGTGGAACAATGAAAAAGGTTTCACTAGCAAAGTCTCTTGGCTTTGTTATTGACAACAGAATGAGAAGCAGATTCCCCTTGTGCTTGCTGTCTCATTTTTGTTGGCTAAACTTTTTAGTCCCCTCCTTACCAGTTCTGCATATAAAAAGTCTTTGATCCTCCACGGGAAAAATCATTAAAGAAAGGAGAATATAGTTGCTTGAATCTCACAACTGCCACTCAACATTCCCTGAATGCCAGGATAAACATGTTTCACATCTCCTGCCTGGTATGTAGTGAATAATTAGTTTCCACAAACAGTCTGCTGTCCCCAATTTTAACACTTTCCCTTCTGTCACAGTTTTTTTCAGGAGCATGTCTTTGCTCGTATGATTGCATCTTTATTAATATAGGTATTGACTGCTTTCTCATGGTCAAATTTGCAATATACCCACAGTGTGCCCCCTCAATTAGCAAATCCTGCTGAGCAGTACTAGTCCAGCTGCTTATTTGTACTTTTATAAAATTGCAGGTTTTCTCTACATACCCTATTTTCTACTTTTTGAAACAGCTTTTCTTGAGAAGTCTCATGCTTAGCCTTTATTTATTTCAACCTCTAATTTTGCAGTTAATTTGAATAGCTTACATGTATAGTATTTTTCCAACCTTTTGTTATTCAGTTATATACTCCTTCAAATTTTCACTTAAACACGTTTGAATAAATTTAATTTATCTTTTCCTCTAAATTACTGGAGCTGAAACTTGAACTGCGTTTTGTTTAACAGATGCAAGATTCTTCCCAGCCAGAGTTTTGTCTTCTCTTTTTCTGGTTGATTTTCTCTTTCTCCAGATTTCTTTTGGGCTGGCATCCAGACACTGTACTTACTTACCACTAACTGAATTACACCTAAAGTGGTAGCTTTTACTGGCCCCCATTTTCTTAATTTAAAATTTCAAACCAGGAAAGGTCTAATCAACTTGTTGATCAGTGTGCAGACATCTTTGAAGTCTAAGTGGATAGCACAGTGTATCCATTTCTGCTAAAAAACTAATGGCAAGATTTTACAAGAGAAAGTTAAACACTATTACACAAGGGAGCAGCTATTATCACTGCTTTTCTCAAAGGGTTAGTGTCCAGAACATCTCAGAGGCTGACATATGTCCCACGGTCAATACCTTTTGAAAACATATTTTGAATGCAGTTTCCAGTGTTAGGGCTGTGTTTTTGCATGTGGTATATTGAAGGTGATAGTACACTCTTCCACCAGGCAGCTAGCCAAACACCCTGTCTACAGGACCACCTCCAGCAGTCTCATGTTATGCCCGCAACAGTGATCCACATAAAAAACATAGTACAGTTGTGTAGGCAACTTAACATAATAGGTAAATGTTTGAGGTGGCCGCTGTTGCAATCCTTTTCCCCAACTCTTCTCGTCTATTGCTTGGGTGTGCTCTTAGCAACTGGGATGTTACCTTCCCTTGTTAACCACTTCTCTTCTCCCTTCTTTTCTATTATTTGGGTCCTTTAGAAGAGTGTAAATTCTCTAGGTATACAAACCTTGTCCCTGGGAGTCTCTCATGGGTATGAAAGAGATAAGGATGGATCTGCCTAATATGTAAGGTACGTGAAGACATTCAGGGTAAGATTATGTCAGCCCAGCTTAGGGGGGAGGGTGCTCAGCTCTGAAAATCAAGTTGAATGTCAGACTTGGCCTACAGCACATATCCATTATAACTGCAATGGTGGCCACACTCACATATCTACTGTTAGGTTGTCTACACTGCTGTTCTTTCTTCCTGTAATAGTCCCTTTTGAGATACACAGCTGAGTGGTAGCAATTGTGAGCCACAGCAAGATAGCAATCACCAGACACCAGGGATATGCTGGAGAGCCAGTCCCTCCTTGGCAGTGTCTTAGAGAGTCTCCCCCTCCCCAGTTAGTATAAGCAAGCGAGATGTCTAGAACTTTTGAGGATTTTCCAAACAAATGGAGAGTCTGCTTCTTCTGTTCTATTCTTTGCTACAGCAACAAGGCAGCCAGCCTTTCTAAAAACCTAAGATCTTGGCACCAAACTCACTTATGCCCATGGGTTAGAGGGCTATAATCCTGCCTACAAGGCAGGTGGCTGCAGTTTTATTACCAACTCCAATGTTGGAGGAGTCACTAAGAGGTGAGGGAGGAGTGAAAGGGCTGTACCAGTTCACCCCCCCAGGCTGGAGAGATGAGGGATATGATGGGAAGCATTTAGCTGCCAGAGTTTATTGTTAGCATTGCAACTTACATTATGTGTTGCAAGTGAAGATGTGACAACAAAGGAGGGGCATAGCTTTGTAGTGTTCCACTGTACATATCTGGAGGATGGGACCCCAAGATAAACACATCACCACAGAAATTAAGACATTTGCCTCTGTTTTTCCACTCAGACGTGAGCCTGGAACCAGCACTTGGGGGATTGTGCTTAATACCATCCATGTGCAGTGTGACAGCCACCTGTAAAGAAGCATGACCCTCATCTCTGGTGGCTGTAGAGGAATACATGGACCAATTTGGTGACTGGATAGGAGAGCTGAGTGCACTCCATTTCTTGGGGGCAGTAGTCACAAACAAGAAAAGAAATAGATGACCCCTTCATCTGAAGTATCTTCAAACTGTGAACTGAGAGAAGAGGATTTATCATATTTGGACCAGATCCACTATCCTATGGGAGGTGGGAAAAATGGATTCTATTCCATGTTGTTCCTACTTCTAAAAAAAGTATGTTCCCTGGAAATCAGTTTTGGACTTCAGGTTGAATAGTTGCTGCAGGTAACAAATTTCAGAATTCTCACTCTCAGTCATTGATTTTGTTAATTCCAAGGACCGTCTTTATCCCTGCAGAACTGAAGAACACCTATTTTCACATTCTCATTCATACAGAGCACAAACAGTATCAAGGTAAGTCAAAGCTTTTTCAGGTTTATTTTTCTGTACAAACATCAAGTTGGTATAGAATACTGATAAGATGTCAGAACTATAAATTGTTATAAAAAACATAAAAGATTATTTCATAAAACCAAAATAAATTTACCTTGCAGATTTCTTCCTGGTCTGTTGCATTCTAAATAAAGCAATTGCAATTCATTTAATAGCACCTGGTTCTCGCATGGAAAAATGGTAAGACAAAGTCTTGAGCATTTCTGAAATGCATAATTGGTCCTTTCACATCCAAATACAAGTTTTTCCTTAAATACTTGTACAGTATACAATGTGCCAGACATGTATTAAATCATTCTATTTTATATATATATATATATATATATATATATATATATATATATATATATATATATATATATATATATATATATATATATATATATATATATATATATATATGGGTCTGCTTCAGTAGACCGAATTTACATTTACCTGAAATCCAATTAACTGAGAAAGCCCCACCGAAACCTCATTAAAATGAAGCCACGAACCGCTGATAATTTGAACAAGGAAACTAACCACTTGGCCACCAGGACACAAAAGAAAACACCAAAATAAAATTAAAGCCATACTAATGGAGGGCTTTGCCCCCACACCCTCCCTAACTAAATATACCAACTCTGTGATCGCACTGTACTGAGGGAAAAGTTCACCCCAGTGGCCAAGTAGTTAGTTTCCCTGTTGAAATTATCGGTGGTTTGTGTTTTCGTTTTAATCTCGGTTAACTGGGTTTTGGGTAAGTGTAAATTCGGTCTACTAAAGTAGACCCATATATATATATATATATATATATATATATTCACTTTATAATCTTGAAATACTGAAATACTGAATTTCAGTATCTCGAGACTATAAAGCCGAAAAATCAAAAACCCAAAACTTTAAAACCGCGAACTTTCAAACTACTAATGTTACACAAACAAAACACTACACCACACAAACACGAGTATACCTACCTTCCAACACTACAAAAAACCAAACAATCTTGCTGAAAGTAGGGGGGCAAGCCCCACCTGCACCCTCCACCCCACCCCACCCCCACTCCGAGGTCGCAGTAAACACACAAACACATAAAACTCAAGCACACTAAAATCCCTACCCAATACCCTTACAAAAACATCACTTACCTCAAACCCCAGCTAAATCCACAAACCGCACATCATGTACGTGAACACATAATGGCGAATGCGACATTTCCGCATTCACTATTATGCAGTTTTGTGTAACTGCACTTTTGACTTTATAGTCTCGAAATACGGAAATTCGACATCTCAGTATTTCGAGATTATAAAGTGTAACCTTATATGTATGGGTATATATATATATATATATATATATATATATATATATATATATATATATATATATATATATATATATATATATATATATATATATATATATATATATATATATATATATATTTTTTTTTTCCAAACACCTTTATTGAGTTATCACTTGTGATGCAGGCACATTTACATTTATACAAATGTAATCAAACGGTATTAACAAGTTAAAATTAAAAAACATCATGCTTTACATATATTGCTATATATCATATACCCCAAGCAACATTACATAAATTATTCAATTCCTACCCCTTTTTTAAAAAAGAAACATCTTTATTAAATCATCACTTATGACAGAAGCAATCATACATTTATATAAATAAAAACAAACCACATCGACATAATCCCAGTTGCAGCATTTTACATCGCAAACTATACTAACACACTCCCAGTTGCAAATATTTTACATCACTTATAATCTCCCCAATCGTTTTCAGTCAAACATTACACAGCTCATTTACATTTTGCCTTATTTAAACCTCATTCCTCCCTGTATGTATTATTCCCACAATTCCCATTTTTTCCTATCTTGTTTGCTCCTACCTTTTTCTAAAGATCACAGTTCCAGTTATTTTCTCTCTATTACTATATTCACTGCTTTTAATATACTTGGTTTAGATTTTAATTGCCATTTTTTAGTAATTGCTTTTTTGTTAACCACCATAATTAGAGACAGCAAGACCTTATTCTGTCTAGGCAATTCCGATTCTTCATCATAGCTCAGGAAAAATCATCTCCCTAGTCTCACCAATCTGCCCACCCAGCATCTCTGACAGTGTATCTGGCAGGGAATCCTTAAAGTCCGCCAACTCACTGCATTCCCAGAAGATATGTTTACAATTACCTTTTTCTTCCCCGTCACACCTCCAACATTTCCTATCTACCTGAGGTAAAATTCTCTGGAGTCTTCTTGAGGTATAAAATATCCATGTAAACATTTCCAAGCAAAAATCCTAAATCTTCTAGATTTTGTTACATGTTTGGGAGACATACATATATCCTCCTATTGTTTCTTTGTGAATTGCTTATCCAATTTCTCTTCTTATACTTATCATGCAATATTTTAGATGCTGTAGTAATTATTCATTTTTTAATGGCAGCTTCTGTTCTAGATTCTAGTAAAAACTCTACCAGTGCTGGTCTTTTATTTAGGACCCCCTATTTATTTCTCTTTGCCTATACTCTGATATCAGTCCTTGATAGGGAAGGCAGTCTCTAACCTGCAGTCCAAATAAATTCTTGGCATCTTCCCATTCTATCATCTTTCTCTCTCTAGTTATTTGCTCCCAACACCTTGGTTCCTTAGCCAGTTTTCACCAATAAATTTCAGCCCCCTCTTGTCTATTGTCTATATCTCTAATTGCAGTCATGTCTATTGGCAGAATCTCCTTTCTCCATTCCCATGTTGGCTTAGTTCTTAGAATACTTTCTGCTACTTTATGGATATAATATTCTGTATGATTACTGTTACTCTCCTTAAAGGCCTGCATCCAAAATCCCAGTCTCTCCTTGTTTCTTGAGTCCTCCCCCCGTTTCAACATCATCCTTTCCACTTTGAAAAAGAAGTTATGTCTTACCATAATGTTCCATCTGTGTTGTTGATCATCATTCATTCATTACTGATGGTTATCGGTTCCGTCCTCAGAACCAAGCCGGCCTTATACCAAGCTCATGTCAGCCAAGAACTCTCAAGCCAAGATCCTACCCAGAATGCTCTGCTCCATGTTACCTCAGATCGAGTTTGCAAGTTGATAGACAAAAGTAGAGGCTACCTCTTGTCATAACAGACCTACAATAAAGGAGTATATGAGATCAACCAGGAACCTCCGGAGGGGGACAGAGGGTGGGGAGTAATGAATGAATGAAGATAAACAACACAGATGAAACATTATGGTAAGACATAGCTTCTTTATCTGATGTTGTTAATCTTCATTCATTCCTTACTGATGGGACAGAGTCCCCAGCTACCTGTATCCCTGGGTGGCCCTCATGGAAGGACATTCCTGAGCACAGTGGAGCCAAATGAAGCTCTACCTCTGGAGGCCAAATCCAATTTGTAATGAAGGATAAAAGTATGAAGTTTGGCCCAAGTTGCAGCTGAGCAAATATCATTGAGGGAAGCCCTAGCATGGAAAACTGCTGAAGTTGCCATGGACCTTGTAGAATGTGCTTTCAGTCTGTGAGGCAAGGTGATATTGTTCTTGCTGTAGATAAAGGTAATGCAATTTCTCAACCATGAAGCCAATGTAACTTTTGAGACAGGATGACCTAGTCTTGGTCCAGAAAAGGCCAGAAATAGTTGGTCTGATTTATGGGTAGATTTTGTTCTGTCCAGATAGAATCATATTTGCCTATGAACATCCAGGGAGTGCAGGCAATACTCTCCCTTGTTAGAACGATTAGGAAAAAATACTGGGAGGTCAACAGATTGGTTGATAGACTGCTCTGACACCACTTTTGGTAAAAAGGAAGAATTAGTTCTCAGTGATACTTTATCCTTATGGAAGATAAGGTAGGGACATTTGATGCATAAGGTTTGAAGTTCTGAAAAACATCTGGCCAATGTGATTGCAACCAGAAACAAAGTTTTCCAAGAGAGGTACTTTAAATCACATGAAGTCGCAGGTTCAAAGGGGGGAGCTGTTAGGGCTTGTAGAACCAAGGCCAAATCCCAAGGTTGTACTGGTTCTTTAGAGGGAGGTTTTAGGTGAAGAACATCCTTCAAGAAAATCTTACAGAGTCCATGTGACATGAGTGAAGAATCCTGAAAACCAATGTGGAAATTTGAAATGGTAGCTAAATGAACATGAATAGTAGAGGCTGACACCCCAGATTGGAAAAGTTGTGATAAGTAATCTAAAACCACCAAAACTGGGGCTGACAAGGGGTCTAATTATTTATTTTCTGCCTATAATGAAAACCTTTTCCATTTACTGAGATAGATTAGTCTGGTGGATGAATTATGAGATGCGATGAGAATATTGCACTCCGGGGACAAGAGGTTATCTTGCCTGGCAATCATAGGAAGTGAGGAAACCATGCTGTCAGCTTCAGGATTGTTAGATTGGGGTGAGTCAGACCCTGCCGATGGGAGATCAACGTTGGGGAAGGATTGAGGATCCATGGTCAATCTAGCAAATGAGGCCAGAGGAAGGGGAACCAGACTTGTCGAGGCCAGTATGGAGCATTGAGGATCACTTTGCTTTTCAACTGCCGTGCTTTCTTCAGAAATTGGGAGATGAGGGGGAGAGGAGGATAAGCATAAAGTAGACCCAAGGGCCAAGCGTGGACTAGAGCATCTCTCTGTGACTGTCCCCGAGGTGGTGATCAGGACAAAATAGTTGCTGCACTTGTGGTTGGTTGGGGAGGTGAATAGGTTGCAGCAAGGCTGGCCCCAGTGGTTGAAAATTTTTGCTGCTAGCACAGGGTTGAAGGACCACTCATGAGGTTGTAGAATGCACCTGCTCAACTTGTCCACTATCATGTTGGAGCTCCCAGGAATGTATGTTGCAATTGGAAAGCAATTAGAAAGCAGTTGGTAGCTATCGCCCATTGCCATATTCTCAAGGCCTCTCAGCATAACGGGTAAGATCTGGTGCCCCCTTGATTGTTGATGTACCAGACCACTGACATGTTGTCTGACTGGATCGCAATAGTCCCTGATGGCAGGATGGAATGGAATGCTTGCAACGCTAGTAGCACCACCCTCAGTTCTAGGACATTGATTTGCAGAAGGGCCTCTGTCTCCAACCAGGTGCCTCAGACCGAGTTTCCCTGACATAGCCCTCCCCACCCCATCAAGGAGACATCCGTGGTCACTGTGGCTTTCGGTTGATGGGGACTGAAGGGGCATGACCATTTCTGGGGATTTTGAGATGTCCACCAGAGCAAATCTTGCTTGCATCTCTGAGTTACACTTATGTTGTAGAGAGTACCACTGAGTGAGGAGCAACCACTGGAGAATTCTCATGTGGAATCTGGCCAGAGGAACAATGATGATTGAGGCTGCCATTGACTACAAGAGTTGGAGTATGGACTGAGCAGAAGATTTGTGGTGACAGAGCAGTGGCTGAACCTGTTGTCTTATTCTTTGAAGTCTGTGATCCGGAAGAGATGCTGTGCAATTCCTCATGTCCAACAGTACCCTGATGAGTTCTAAAGACTGTGCTGTGGTCATGTTGGACTTCTCCCAGTTTATAGTGATTCCCAGATGTTGTGCTGTGAGCAGAGTGTAGTCTAGGGCTTCTTCCAGTAGGCATTTGGTGGGGGCGGTGAGGAGCCAGTCATCTTGGTATGGAAATGCCTGGAATCCTTGAAGTCGCAGTTGAGCGATGACCATTGCCATGCATTTGGTGAACACTCTGGGGGCTGTAGAGAGACTGAAGGGGAGTGCTCGAAATTGGTAGTGACTGGCTCCTATGGAGAAGTGGAGTTATCTTCTTGAGTGCTTGCCCATTTTTATATGGTAATACGCATCTTGAAGATCTACAGAGCACATCCAATCATCTTCTTCCAGAAGAGGAAGGATACACTGAACAGTGACCATCTGGAATTTCTCTGTTTTTCAAATTTATTCAGTGTGCTGAGATCCAGAATTTGTCTCCAGTCCCCTGTCATTTTTGGCACCAAAAAGAACCTTGAGTAAAAAACGGATCCTATCTGGTCTAGGGGGACCATTTGGATGTAGCAGCTTTCAGATTTCATGTGCTGCTGCTTCCCTTTGACTGGGTGGAATGTCAGGTAAGTCTCTGGATGAGGTTGGACCATGATGGAAGGGGATGCAGTAGTCTCTGGATAGTATCTGTTGTACCCAAGAATTGGTGGTTATGTTTCACCAGGTAGTAGGGTACAAGGAAAAACAACCCCTGACCGCTTCCAGGGGTGAGCAGCCGGGCAACGCTTCAAGGGTGCTGACAGGGTTGGCCAGAGAAAGAATCTCTGGAACCCTGGTTTCACAGACCTCCTCTGCCCCTAAAGGGGCATCTTCCATTGGAGTCTGCCTCTAGGTGAGAACTCGGCACGTGCGTCACAGAAGGAGCCCTGTGATTTTCTGTGCCACATCTTCCCGCTCCTCTGATTTCTGGAGTAGAATCATTGAGGAGTGGAGTGTCTGACACCAACAGCAGATAGGGTCTTGCCATCTTGTTCTCACCTTGCCAGCATATCTTTAACTTTAGGGCCAAACAAAGAAGTGGCCTCAATGGGGGCGTTCATAAAGGAAGCCTTAAAGGAGTCTGCAAAGGCACATCCAAGCATGTCGTCTTGTGACTATACCTGCGCCTGCCGCTCTAGCCACTCCATGCATCTTATTTATGTGAAATAAGATGCATGGAAGAATTGGATATGGATTCTAGGGTTGCTATCTGAGAAGCTACATTGTCACAGACCTCATCAGAAACACCTCCTGCAAAGGTTTCAGAGAGTTGGCTGATATGTTCCCTCTGGAGCCTTGTAAAGTGTGCCAAGTAGTTCAAGGACCTTACGGCAAAGGTCAATGAAGCAAACACACACTTCCTGAGTCTGTCTATTGCCCGGGACTCCTTGTTGGGCAGATGGACAGTCTGGCTCTCTTCTGCCAAGTCTTTCTTGGTTGCAGCCACCACCACCATGGTATCTACTGGAAGACCTTTTGAACAATGGGGATGCTCAGCTGGGGGAGATAAGATCTTGTCAGGTCTCCATGGTATAGCTTCCAATGTGTCAGGAGCCTTCCATGCATACTGGACAATGAGCTGGACAAGCTCATAAGCCGGTGGGGTAACCCATCAGGTAGGGGGCCAGGCACGAAAGGCCTGCAGGAATACGGATTCCTCTGAGGAAAGATTGGAGGACTTCCAGTCACCCCTCTGTCTTGGATCTCGAGGATGTCATAAAAGGACACCTCATCAGAAGGTGACCGTGGGGACCCTTCCCCATCATTAAAGTTCATATCTTCAGTCAAAGACTCCTCAGTGGAGTCCATGTGCTTCCACTTGCATGAAACCTTGTGAGGTACTTCCACAGTGGGGAGTTCTAGGGAAGATTCCAAAGAGGGGGTCTCCTGAGGGGAGAAACCTGAGGCCTTTGCACCCTGTGTCCAGTGGTTGTGGCTTGTGACAGTTGTGGCACAGAGGGGGGAGAGGACTCCAACATGGGGGGTTTGCCAGCAGAGGCAAGTGCCCTTTCCATGGCTTGGAAGGCTGAACCACGCAAAGAGGGATGGGAGCTCGTAACCGAGTACGACAACCTTGGAACCAGGGTCACACCCCACTCCGACGAGCCAATCCCCAGACCAGGAGTCTCAAGAAGGCTGTGGGTGTGAGGGAGGGAGTATTCCTGGAGGGTGCCATAGAAAAAATCAGCGTGGAACCAAGAATGCCCTCCCCATGGCACAAGTCACAAGCCTGAGAAGATCCCAATACCCAGTCCACCCAGGGCCACAAGGATGACTCCGGCTCCAAAGTGAGGTCCATTATTGGTTCAAAGGGAGGGAAGCTGCTGCTGGAGGAAGGGGCTTTGATGCTTGCATGGAAGTCAAAGGAGGAGTGTATATTGGAGTCTGTGGAGAAATACATTGACCTGAAAGAGGGAACGTAGCATTAGATGGTTGAGAGAGACCCCTGGCCACAAGCAACTGGTCAACAAGCCGCAACACATTGTATTCAGAGAGGCTCCTGGTCAACCTCATAGAGAAACCTGAAGGTGATTCTAGCCTTTCTAGAAAAGGGCTATATTGGCTACCAACAAATGGATCCAAAGAAGGAGAGTACTTGGTCCTTGCTAGTTCAAGTAGTGCAGAGCCTGGAACCGAGGGTATCTCCACCGAGGAGAATTGTGTCGAGGTAGTCTGTGCCGATGAAGGCAGCGCCATAGAAGTCTAAGGTGTCTGCACTGTAAAGGCAAGTGTCTGCACCGATGAGTACGGTGCCATCAAGGAAGGTGTCTGCACCGGTAGTAATGATGGTGCCAAAAAGGACTGCACCGAAGAGCAAGTTGGTGCCAAAGGTGTCTGCACCATAGAGGACAGTATTGTCAAACTGGGGGCCGAAGGAGACTGTACCTGCAGAGACGATGCTGGTAAAGGCTGCAACAAAACTGTCAGAGCCATAGGTTTCTGCAACGGGAACTCCGGTGCCAGTGGTGATAAAGAGGACATAGCTGGAGCAAGAATCAACTGGGGCAGTGCCGAGCCTGGAGCTGAAATGCTCACAGGTGGCAGCGCCGGACTGGAAATTTTCACCTTCTTATGAGATATCTCTCCAGAAAGGAGTTTTGAGGAGGCCTTTCAGGATTAACTTGTTCTTTCTTTCACTGAGAGTCCTGGTCGAACAATGTCTACAAATCCCACATGGGGGATCCACTGAAAGGTGGGAGACATTCAAGCAATAGACACATAAATCATGACCATCAGAAAGCAGTAAATTACAGCCGCAATCCTTACACTGTTTGAAACCAACACTACTTTTCTTGTCCGACATAATGATGTGGAGAAGAACGACAGTACCAAAGAGTTAAGAAGGCTACCCAAAAGGGAAAGAAGAGAGAAAGGAAGGATTACCAATGATGGTAATGAAGAATTACCTCAAAGGTAAGAAAAAGGGTAATAAAGCAAAATAAACTATAGGGAGAGAGTCTTAAAGATACGATAGGGTAGGAGTATAGAAATAGTAACTGAAAACTTATAAAGTACTAACAATATAGAAACTTTCAAAAAAATTATTCACTTAGCTGAGAGAGAGTGGCTTGACTCGGTTGTACAGCAATGCAGCAAACAAGATCTGAGGTGACAGGGAGCAGAGCATTTTGGGTAGGACCTTGGCTCGAGAGTTTTTGGCTGATGCAAGCTTGGTATAAGTCTGGCTCAGTTCCGAGGATGGAACCGATAACTCATCAGTAAGGAATGAATGAAGATTAACAACATCAGATTTATAGTTTTCTGCTTGTGCTATGTATAGGAGCTTTAACTGCACAGCTGTGAAATACCCTTCAAATAGGGTAATACCAGTCCGCCATGTTCTACTGGAAGAAGCAATTTATCTCACTTGACTCTTGTTGTCTTCCTCTCCCAGATAAAGTCCTTTAGCTCTTTATTAACTGCTATCCACAACTTTTCCTCTGGTTGATAAAAATATGCCTGACTTGTTGTGAGGCTGCCAGTCCAGCTAGCTGGAATTTTGTAAATAATTCTATGTCATTTATGAATATTAATATGATTTGTATGCTTGTCTTACAAATGTAAGAAAACTATATGTTATGTGGATATTAAACTACTGATGCAAAAGTGTGTGTTGAACTGTATGTTATGTATGGAGCTTCAAGAATGTAACCAGAGTGTACCCTGCTGGAAAAGAGCATAAATGTGTATAAACTATATACCTGGGCAAATGTGGGTTTTCATAACAGAAGTTGGAACATACAGAGTTAACTTGCAAACTCTGAGAAAATAAGTGAAGAATTTTACGATTGTGTTTATCTCAGTAAGTAGACATGATGTCTACAGCTATAAGTTTTTTCTATTGTCTGGAAACAGAAATAATTACAGGTTTCAAATGTAAAAGTGTTTAACTGTTTTATGACTTCCAATTCTAGGCAAACTTCTGAGAGATAAGTATTTTTGACACAGTGGTGCTAAATTGTAAGTTTCTTTTAGCTTGGGAACAGAAGGTAGATGACAAAGAATGATGTCATCCAGCTGACCCAGCAAGTAATGTTTTGATATTAATTTAAGAACTATCTCTCAGAGAAAGTCTGTGCATTTTGTATTTGTCTTTGGACCTAGAAACATCCTCTCCTCAGCACTTCTGCCTTGCTAATAGTAAGTACTAGATTGCAGTAATCTCTTTCAGAGATAGGACTATAGTAAGATTAGTTTAGATGTTTTCTGTATTCATCTGAGACTGTCCTGGAATGTTGTTTTAAAATATTTCCTGTGATTCTGAACATTGTTGTCACTGTATTGAGTTATTGAGTATTGTCTTGTTCTTTTATTTATTATTAAATATATTTAAACCTTTTAATTGTGGTTTATAGATATTTTTGCTCTCAGAGTACTTGCATATGTATTTGATGACACTCTACAGGCCATTCATAAATAGCCTTGGCATTGGTCACACTTACCATTGGATAATAGTAACATTACACATTAAGATTGGTCACCCTTTGTAAGGTCCTTATAGTAGATGATAAAGAGCTGGTTGGTGGTAGTGATAACTACCTTTTAGTTTGAGCAGAAGGGGGCATAGCTAGTAAACCTGTGCCAACCTTTCCCAGGAGTGTGTATGTGTTTATATATAAATCAAATCTCAAAGTTTGTGTGTGTCAGCTACTTGGGCAGGGACACAAAGCACTAGTTGGACAGAGAGGGTGACGGAGGTTTGGCTTGACCACTCAGTTAAGATCTTAACCTATACCTGTGCCAATGGGGAGTCTTATTGGGGATCTAGAGAAAGAGGGAGAAACCAGCCCACAGGCTGACTGTGATCTCTGTGTTCTCTTAAGGGAAATTGTACTTTAATGTGTGTGTACTTGTCATCCTTCCAATGTGCACATCCCTCACTGATGCTAGTGGTAAGGATTGAGGCTCCTTGATTACTGGGCCAGTGCAGGGGCATCACATCTGTTTATAAGAATAAAGGGACTAAAACATTTTGACTGCTTGTATCGTACTATACATATTCATATCCATATAACAAAGCTTCCATTTTCTTAGTTTTGTTATTATCTTTTGTTAAGTCCTTCCGACATATCCTTAGCTGCCACACCAGAATAATTTTTAATCCATACTCCTAAATACTTCATTTTATCATGTACTCATAAATAAGGGTATTGCTGTACCAATTCATGTGTGGGTACATAATTTACCACTGTTGTATTTGTTTTAGCCTCATTTAATTTTGTATATCCTTGAATTTCTGAGTCCCTTTTCTTTTCCAGTGGTTCTAAATATAATGCAAAAAAGGGGAAAGAGGACACCCCTGCCTGGTTCCTCTACTCAAGCAGAAATTATCAGAAAACACCCACCCACTTTAACTTTCACCACTGATCCCTAATATACCATAGGATCATAGGAGGTTACTAGGCTAATGGCGGCATGACCCTTACAAGTTCATCCTGTGTTCCCAAGGGTGTCTGGTTCAGGCAAACACTAAAATCAGGACCTGTTGCCCCTGTCTAAGAAGGACACAAGTAAAACCCCCAGGGGGAAATTTCATTTACCCATCCAATTGTCCAAATTACATTTAAATAGGGTCAATGAGGGGCTTTGTTTAATATGAATAGGAAGCTTGTTCCAAAGGTGAGGCAACCTCTGTGAGACAAATTTGTCTCTCTAGCAAGTTCTGTTGATGTCACATACCAGGTTAAGGTCCTTTGAGCCAGTGACCCATGTGCCATTTGACTTGCAAATTGCAGCATTTCCATTAAGGCTGGGTCAGAGATAGCTCTATATGCAAGGCACAGGTCACCTCTGAGTAGTCTGTACAATATAGAGTAAAGCAACAATGATTTCAGTCTGTCTGCATAAGACAGATCTTGAATACCCTGAATTTTCTTTGTAAGGAACCTTTGTGGTCTCTCCAATTGGTGCAGGCATTTAGAAAGGAACATACCAAAGGGAGCATTGTACTCTATTATTATGCCTGATGAGGGAAGAGTACAGGAGGGTTATAACATCTTTTTTTTCTAGAGGCAATGCCCTTACATATGAGATGAGCAATACAAAATGGCATTCTTACCACAGTGGAGACATGGTGATCGAAGTTAAGGTTGCTGTCGACCTGTGTGCCCAGATCTCTCACCACTGACTGTGTGCTTAGGGTATTGCTGTTGATATGATATTTTGCAGGAACATCACACTTACTGAAAGGGGTGATAATGAATTTTATTGCATTAAGTTTAAGATCATGTCTTTGGCACCAATCATTAGTCTGCATAAGACCTTTTTGCAGGATGTTGACATGGCTAGGGGTTTCAGTGATGGATATCCTTCTAATCAACCTTATATTTTTTTTCAGGAAATGCTTCCATTGCCCTGCTCATAAAGTCCCAGCTTACTCTTTAAAATGCTTTCTCTGCATCAAGACCCACCAACAACAATCATATTTTCTTACATTCTGCTTCCCTCTGGATCATCAATGTTCTGTTAATGTTGTCAAATGTTTGTCTCCCCTCCACAAAATCACATTGATCCATATCTATCAATTTTGGCATTACCTTTGTCATTCTTTTAACCATTACAGACATGAACACTTTATGACCATGGTTTAGTATAGAAATGGGCCTGTGTGAAGCTGGGTCCAATGGATCTTTATCCTCTTTAAATATACACCTAGCACTGCTTTCTTCCAGGATATTGGTACTTTTCTACCTCTTAAAATACTGTTAAACAAAACCTTCCAGATCCTTATCCAGATCTTTATCAGTTTTTTCCATCCTAGCTTCCAAACTTCCACAGGAATGCCATCTGTTCCAGGGGACTTTCCTGTAGATTTGTTATACATCACAATTTTTATCTCATCTCCTCCTATCCTAACCATTAGTAATTGAGTTGAGCCTCCTCTACCTCTAACCTTAGCATATTTAATTGTTCCATAAACATTTCCATTTGTATGTTTTCTTGATTTCCTTATTTCTGTACTATATACAGACTTTCATAGGCTTTCCAAAATATTTCTAATACCTCTACAGGATCTGTTGTTACCTTCCTTGCTATGTGCTCTCTAACCTTGGTGACAGCCCTTTCTGCTTTCTTTTGCCTGAGTCGTTGTGCTAATAGTTTTTGTGCTCTAGTGTTATTATAAAAAAACAGTTGCTTAACAGAAATCATTCTAAACCCGTGCATATTATCGAGGTAGCTTCTTATTTTCTGCTTAGCATTCTGCAGTTGATCCTCTTCTTGTTCTGTGACATTCCCCCTATTCTGCAATAATTTAACATTTGCTAGACCCTCAAAATAATTCTTGTTACTTCTTAACCATAGTTCCCTTTCTTTTATTTCCCCCCTACTTTTTAACTCCACCTTAATTTTATCCCACACCCTAGCTATATTTTCAGAAGAAATTTCATTCCTCTCTAACAGCTCCTGCATAATCTCCACTACTCATTCCTTAAATTCCTCTCTTTTCAACAGATAGGTGGGAAAGTGCCAGTGTCTCCTTTTTATTTCATTATCCTGTGTTTTTATGTTAGTTATTATTGGCACATGATCTGAAATAGTTATTGGGTGCATATCAAGACCTTCAATTAAATGTACATGTTCTTATGAAATGTAAAATCTGCCTAGCCTAGCCCAATTTTTGTATCTTAGAGAATAATATGTAAATTCACTCTGAACTCCTGCTACTGAATTCTTATCTTCCATGCCAAATATTTTCATAAATGTCTTCAAAAATCTACCCTCCTCTGTTATACATTCTATTTTGGGCCCTCCAGACACATCTTCACTGCTGAAACTCACATTCCAGCCCCCACCTATAAGTAATATTCCTTGCTGAAAACTGATAATTTCTCCCAGACTTTTCTAAGGCTCCATTATAGCAGTTTTAGTTAGAATATAAATACATGCCATTGTATTCCTCCTCCCTTGCCAGTAGCCCCTTAGCACTACAAATCTGCCATTATTATCTTTTTTATCCTCTTCTTTCACTATTGGAGCTCCTCTTACAATTAATATAAGTATTCCTGTTTTACTTTGTCCCAGGTATTTCACTAAATAACCATTCTGAAAACCTTTGTTTTCAAATTCACATGTTCAGTTCTTTCTAAGTGTATTTCCAGTAACATAGTTATTTGCACTCTACATTTTTAATATAGTTCACACCTCTTTCTTTTTTGTATTTATCTGTGAAGCCTTTGACATTTAAATACATTACAGAAAGTATCATTACATTAAAAAGTTATTATTCCCACCTTTTATGTATAACGCCTTTTTGTTAAATATCTAGTTCCAGCTTTTGTGTTACATGCATACATTGTATGGCAGGTTTAAATTTTATACAGTTGTTTGTTTTTTTTTTGTCATATTCATTTGAGCCTGTCACATCTCATAAAATGTTTTGTTTTATTGAAAGCCCTCAAAAAAAAAAAAAAAAAAAAAAGCAAACACACCCCGAAAACATAATAGCATAATAATAACAGGCAAAACTATATACATCTTCAAATATAAGTTTTACCCTCCTAATAGGAAGAAAAGTCCCAAACTGACAGCCACACTCACAGACTTGAGTTAACCTAAATGAAAGGTTATACATGCTAAAATGCATGGTGCAGCCTGTGCTCCTAATAAGAGCTAATCGGTTTTGTCTTAACTTTATAGCACTCCTAGCTGGGAAAACGCCTGAATGCTTTCAGAGAACATTATGTCCTAGCCAACTAATTTCTCTTTTCTTTTTTTCCTCAGCCAATCACTCTCCACCAGACTGCAGCCAGTTTCTCTTTATCAGATTGTCTCCACACACAACCCTAACCTCTCTCCCACTATTCAAACTAACCTAAAACATTTCCTCTCGAACCACTGGTTATGCTCTTGTACCAACCCTGACTAACTGGTGTTTTCAAACTATCTGTTACCATCAAAACATAATATTCTCTTTCAGAACTCCTCAGGGACCTATTTTCAAAACTAACCTTCCTTTCTCAATTCCTTACACTGTCATACCATGCTGAAAACTTCTACTCATTTTCTTTCAGTGCTTTTTGTAAATTTTGTTACATTGAAGATGATTAATTCTATTTTGTGTCATGTGCTAATTTTTTTTTTGTATTTGATGTTTCTGTTTCTGTATATTTTTCAATATGTATTATTGAATGTCTTTTAACTTGGAGCTTTTCTCCCCGGGCCTCCACTGAAAATGGACATGTATCCAGTTGGACTAGCCCGGTTAACAAATGTAAAATAAAATAAAATAATAAATAAAGACATGAGAACCAGACAGCCCATTTCTCTTTAACATATTGTTTCCATGGAAACATGAAGACCAGGTGCAGAATTGCTACTAAACAAACGTATTTGTTGGAAAAAGGCCTCATAATATTCAATATTCTTTTTCATTTACTTGCTCTCTCTTAAAACTTGTTACCAAAGCAATCTAAGGTCCTTAATCAAGTCATTCCCTTAAACAATAATGAGAAAAAGCATATTAATATTTTTTCTTGTCATGCTTTTTTAACCAGGCATTTTTATTTTACATTGCAGTGCCTACATTTCTTAAAACTGAGCAAGACGAAAGAGGGAAGAAGGGAGAAAAAAAAAAGAACAGCACCACCTGTTTACAGTCCATACTACACTTAAAAATAACTGAGAAAACTTCACTTTATAGCACGTAAAGAAAATCACACACAACAATAGTACTATTTAAGAAAAAAATATTTATTTACAGTTAACGTTTTCCCTTCTGCTCCCTTCCCAAAAGCACTTTTTGAACATTCATGACATGAAGTATGGCATATGCTTTAGTGTCCCCCAGAAGTCCAATAAATTCTGAAAAAGTCCAATATTTCCAGATTTTCTTCTGTCACATTTCACAAATGTAATTATTGCATTGTAAACCACATTAAGTTACTAGTTTTATTCCTTTTCATCTCCATCTCCCAAATCCTGTTTCTGCTTCATTTCCAACTTACTCTGGATTTTTCTAGTCAACCCTCATGCTCCCTTCCTTCCCTCCAACATTTTCTGTTGAAACATTGGATAAGGTTTCACAGGTATAGTCTGTCTGTGGTCTTTATTACCAGAAGAAGAAGAAGCATAATATCCTTCTGTTCCACAGCTTGCTTTATGTTGGACAATGTTTTGTATTTCCTCCTTAGCATGCACTTTATCAAAAAATGATTTTGTCCTCCAGGGAAGAATACCTGGAAGACAGCTGGGTACAGCAGTTTGAATCTCACACCTGCATCTCGACATTCCCTGAATAGTGGAATGAATTTGCTCCTTTTCTGCCTGGTGTACAATGTGTAGTAATTCTCCACAAACACTCTGCTGTCTCCCACTTTTATTATTCTGTCCTTCTGCCACAATTTTGTCAGAATCAACTCCTACTGAAACTCAACAAAGCTGAAGGAGGATTCCTCACCAGGTCCTAGAAGAAATGACCATTTAGATCTATCAGTATACTAAGTATAAGTATACTAAGTATGCAACTTTTAAACCTGACAAGACTGAACTCATCCTTCTCAACCACTAGATGACAGACTCTCCAGCTAACCCCTAGAGATGGCAGCAGGAAAGGAACCCCTGAATAACTGGCTACAAGGGAGATCAAATCTAACTTATTGTGCCATGTACAGTTGTTGGGAGATGTTCAATTTACAAATTTCATATACAGAAGCATATTGTTTTGAAGTCTGTGAACCTATCAATGCTATTATAACAACCTAACATACTATGCTAAATGAAGCAACTCTGGGTACATTGCAGGTGCTGAGAAGCACTCTTGGCAAGCAACAAAGACTGAAGCAATACTAATTTCCTTACCTTTAATCATACTGTGACTCAGGAATGGGTTTAATTTCTGTCAAGGTATTACAAACCCAAAACATTTGGAGAAATTAAAATAGAGATTAATTCACTAGAGTAGGTTTGGACACTGTAACAAACTTGAAAAAAAAAATAAAGACAGCTGAAAATCCTTTTTATTTGTATTTGTTATGTCCAAATAAAAGCACAACTACCTCTACCTATCTAAGCACTGCAACAAATATTCACTTCTACTGACAACCAGGAAAAAATACTAGCAAATGAATGAGACCTTGATTTGCTTCCATGGCTATCTGGGGTATGGAGGAAGGGTTTGTTCAAAGGAACATCATCATGGAAAACTACAAGAACATGAAGATGGGTAAATACAGTGTGAATCTCTGAAATATTTGAAGAAATACATAGGAAGAGGAAGGTTTTCCAGGAGCTGTATTTCAGTTCCTCCTTAGACTTTGGCTCAAATAAAAGTACAGTGAACTTTTCATACAAGCTGCATAGAGGCACTAGTTGTCTGAAATGAGGCATGATCAGAAAGGCATCCCAGAGTAAATTCTTATAAACATACAAAAAACCCATGGTAAGAATCAAAAACTGCTGACAATTGAATCACTCAAGGGATCATACTCAAAATGAGAAGCCTTCTGGATGCTTCTTCTTGGTTTCCTGCTGTTGAGCTCCTGTGCATACAAGGATTTGTATTACCATGTCATGGTAAGATACATCCACTGCCATCATTGGTAAATACAAATCCAAATGGTCAACTTGAGAGCATGAAGGTCCAGGTGAGGCTTGTTGGATGGGTGAGATAACAAGGTCCTGAAAGACTTCTTCAGATGTTAAGGACAAAACAAGGAGAACCATATTATTGAAGTCAAAACAGGGTTATTAGAACAAGCTTAGACTTCAACTTTCCTCTCTAAAGTTAGGAATACATGGTGGCAGAGCAAAGTTCTGGAAGCCTGGATTAGAACATCCCTGAGCTACTGCCTCAGTAACTGTAGTTGGGGAGGTAAATAAGAAGCAGTGATGCTTTCCCCATTAGTGGAAGAAACACCACCATCCAGCTGCAAGACCAATCATGTAGCACCTGAAAGCACTGGCTCACTCTTTCTGCTAAAGAGTTGGCTTTTACCAGGAATGAGTGGCAGCCAAAAGATGGTCCTCAGACATGGCCTATTTCCTTAATCTCATCATCTTTTGACAAATGGAGTCAAAATGAAACCTACCATGCTTGGTGATATACCATTCCATTGCCTTAATATCATAGTGTATGACAGTCACTCCTATGGAAAGAGAATCCCAAAAAACTTGCAAAGCAAGAACCACTCTAATCTTCAGGATCTTGATGTAAAAAGGTGGCCTCATTCTGTGACTGTGCATCTTAGGCTGTCCTGCCCAGA
Source organism: Protopterus annectens (assembly GCF_019279795.1). Lineage (NCBI taxonomy): Eukaryota > Metazoa > Chordata > Ceratodontiformes > Protopteridae > Protopterus > Protopterus annectens. The sequence goes on from NC_056744.1 coordinate 1,151,804,569, forward strand.
AAATATCCCCATACACTGAGGCTGAGCCATCTGTGGTGAAATTCACTTGTGGGCTAGGGATTTGAAAGTGACTGCATAGGAACAGGCTGGACTTGGAAAGTCACCAAATCAGGTACCTCTGAAAATTCTTACTTGTTCTGTAATCAGATCTAAGCAGTGCTTCCTCTGCATCCTTAAAGTCCAGTGAAAAATACTTACATGGTTCCTTATGATTGGAACCAGGAAGACCGTCATCACACCTACTGACATGGAATCTGCCCAGGCAATTTTCAAGACTGCTTGGCGAATGAGAGGAATGCTTCCTTGAGGGGGAAAATGTCTCTGTGGGGAAGTGTCCAGCCAACAACCAACAAATGTGTCTGTGACTTTTTTGCAATGTTCACTGTAACCCTATGGCCTGTAACTACTGAGATATCAGTACCACCATTTGCAAGATCAGAGTAGCAGGGGACCAGTAGATCACATAGAGAAAGAACTTGCTACTGTACAACCTTGGCCATGGCCATGCATTTTGTGAACACCTAGGGTTCAGAGGATAAACCAGATAGCAGGGCCCAGAACTGATAATGACTGACTCCTATCTGAAATCATAGGTTCATAAAGCACATCTAATCTTCTCTGAATAAGCAAAGATGAATCAAGTGCACCATGACCATCCAGAACATTTTGGAATATACCAGCTGAGTTTGCTTAACTGTAGTATGGGTCTAAGATCCTTGGTCTTTTGGGGCACTTCAGACACACTGTGGTCTGGTGGGACTTTCAGGAGCAGCTTTAATACCTCTAGAACTGCTGTGCCCTTCTGACAATGTACACATCAGGAAGGGCCAGGTGGTGCAACTTGGGAGAGGAAGTAAAGACTGTTAAATCCAAAATCCACATGTCATATGTGATGGTCTCCCACACTGGCAGGTGAAGAGTTAGACTACCTTTGACTGCCTCTAGAGTGCAGCAGTCAGGCAACCCCCATTGCCAGGAGGCTGCAGCTGGCTCCTGACTCGGGAGCTGTGTAACCCCTTGCTGGGGTGGAAATTTTTGCATTTGGTTAGTTTACAGGTCTATCATGGTAGCTGTAAAACCTTGTTGCTGCTTGCCATGCCTGAAGCACATATGAAGCAAGCTGTCTCACATCATAGAAAAAGCAACTGGGGAGTTGTAAACTTGATGCCAACAGCTCTGATTACTTTTTATTTATTTTTTCAGTAGAAATCTGTATTAAATTATTACATATGGCATAGGGAATTTTACATTTATATAAATGAAAAGCAAACATTGACACCACTTTAATTGCAAACATTATACATCATAGACACCACAGAAACAACTGTAGTTGCAAACAATATACATCCCTTATAATCTATCCAGTCATTATCAGTTAAGCATTATATGGCTCACTCAAATCCTGCCTCTTAAACCTCATTCCTTCTCTGCATATATTGTTCCCAATTCCCATTTTTGTCTATGGAGTTTGCTCCGTCCCTTTTTCTAAAGATCTCAAGTCCAGTTGTTTTATCTCTGTTACTATATTCACTACTTCTAGTATAGTTGGTTTAGATTTTGATTTCCATTTTCTAGCAACTGCTTTTTTGGCAGCCATCATAATTAGACTCAGCAAGGCCTTACTACGTCTAGGCAATTCTGATTCTGTATCAAGCTCAAAAAATAATTTCCCTAGTTATTCCAATTTGCTCACCCAGCAGCTCTGACACAGCAGTCTGCAGGAATCTTTAAAATTGGCCAACTCATTACACTCCCAAAAATATGTTTCTTGCCCATCTCACCTCAATTTGCTATTCACCTAAGGAAATATTATTTGAAGACTACTTTGGGTATAAAAATACCTATGTAAATACTTCCAGAGAAAGATCCTAAATCTTCTAGACTTTGTTGCATATTTGGGAGATATACACATATACCCCATTTTCTCTCTGTGAATTGCTTATCCAATTTCTCTTCCCAGTCCTGTCTAAGCTCCTCTGATTGATTCTTATAATTATGCAATATTTTATATGCTGTACTAATTATTCCTTTTTTAATGGCAGCTTCTGTTCTAGATTCTATTAAAAAGTCTACCAGCACTGGTTTTTCATTTAGGACCCCCCTATTTCTTTCTCTTTACTCTGATATCAATCCTTGATAGGGAAGGCAATCTCTAACCTGCAGTCCAAATAAATTCTTGGCCTCTTCCCTTTCTATTAATTTCCCTTTAATAAATTCCAGCATCCTCTTGTCTATTATCTCTATCCCTAACCACAATCATCCCTCTCCTGTTTGGCATCTACTTATCTGAAGTGCAGGCCAACACAGAAGGTCTTTGGCTAACAAACTTTGCAGATGACTACAAACTGGGAGCCATAATAGAATCACCTAATGATGTAGACATTCTACAAAAGGGCCTCACAGAGACAGATGCTTGATGTCAAAGTCATGGCCATAAACTCAAAGCCAAGAAGTGCATTGTCATCCCCTTTGGGAAAAACTCAGTACCCATGAACTACCACATAGGCTGTAGCTCACTAAACACTGAAAGTGTGATAAGAGACCTTGGGACACAGGTGGACAGTAGTCTTTCCTTTGATAACCACATTGCCACAGTAGTCAGGAAATCCTTCTTTGTGGCACACCTCATCATAAAAGGGTTCTCCTCTAGAAAAAAGGAGGTCATTGTTCCTCTCTACTCATCCCTCATCGGACTCATTATAGAGTACAATGCCCTGTTTGGAATGTATCTCACAAGACACCTACAACAATTGGAACGACCACTGAAATACCTCACTAAGAGGATTACCGGCCTCAAACAGATGTCATATGCAGACCGTCTCAAAAAACTCCAGCTCTACTCCGTCGCATATCACCTACTCAGAGGCAATCCCTGCCTAACATACAAAGCTATGTCAAACCCAGAGCTGTTGGACATGCTACACTTAAAGAAATCCCAATCTCCCCGAACCACACGCTCCAGGGACCTAAACCTTATCACCACAATAAACAGAACATGCTGGAGGGATAGATTCCTGTCCCAGAGACTTCCCATACTCTGGAACAAACTACCCATTCATGTCAAGCCAAAGCTCCTCATTGGCCCTCTTTAAGAAAAATCTTGATGACTGGATGGGAAATAGAAAATTAACTCCAGGGATCACTTCTGCAGCACTGCTAGACAGGGGCACAGGAAAATAATTTTCTTGGGTGGCAAAAGCCAGGGAACCTTTTTGGCTAGGCTTATATAGGCCCCAGGGCCGATAGCCTAGTACCTACCTATGAACCTACCTATGAACCAACAGAATCTCTTTTCTCCATTTTCATGTTTGTTTAGTTCTTAGAATGCTCCCTGATATTTTATGAATATAATACTCTGTATGATTTTTGTTATTCCCCTTAATAGTCTCCATCCAAAATCTCAATCTCTCCTTATTTCTTGAGCCCCTCCCCATATCATCATCATTCCTTTCCACTTTGAATTATAGTTTTCTGCTTGTGCTATGTATAAGAGCCTTAACTGTGTTGCTGTAAAATACCCCCTCAAATTGGGTAATCCTAATCCGTCTTGTTCTGTTGGAAAAATCATCTTATCCCAATTGACCCATGTTGTCTTCCCTTCCCAGATAAAATCCATCAACTCTTTTTAAATTGCTATTCACAGCTTCTCCTCCAGTTGATAAAAATATGCTTGACTTGTGTATAAGACTAAAGGGACTAAAAACATTTTAATTGCTTGTATCTTAGTATCCATATCCATATAACAAAGCTTCCAGTTTCTCAATTTTTATATTATTTTCTGTTTAGTCTCTTCCCACATATCCTTAGCTGCCACAACAAAGTCATTTCTAATCCATACTCCTATATACTTCATTTTATTATGTCTCCATAAATATGGATATTGTTGGACCAATTCATGTGTGGGTACATAATTTACTGCTATTGCTTTTGTTTTAGCTTCATTAATTTTGTATCCTGAGAAGATTTGAAAGTGTCTTAAAATGTTCCACAACACTGTAATGTCCCTTTCTGTTTGTTATCATTTATAAAATAATAAAATCTGCAAATAGAGCAAGCTTTTCCTGACTACCATACCAATTATATCCTTGAATTTCTGAGTCCCTTATTTTCTTTGGCAATGGTTCTAAATATAATGCAAACAACAAACGGGAAAGTGGACGACCCTGCCTGGTTCCTCTACGTAAGCAGAAGTTATCAGAGAGGACCCCACCCACTTTACTTTTCACCTCTGATCCCTCATATATACTCCAAATCAACCTTATAATTGTATCAGGGAAAGCAAATGCTTCCTCTGCCCTGCTCATGAAGTCCCAGTCTACTCTGTCAAATGCTTTGTCTGCATCAAGACCCACCAATAACAGTGGTATTTTCTTACATTCTGCTTCCCTCTGGATTATCAATGTTCTGTTAATATTGTCAAATGTTTGCCACCCCTCATATAAAACCACACTGATCCATATCTATCAATTTTGGTATCACTTTTGCCATTCTTTTAGCCATTTCAGTGAAATGAGCTTTTAGTGACTTGAGCTTTCAGTGATTTTTTTGAGGGTGAATTGAAATTCAGTGAAATGAGTTTTCAGTGAATCAAAGTAGACCCCTTGCAAATACATCTGCTGTAACAGTGACTCAGTAGTTCAGTCTGTTAAATGCCTTGCAAACAGTACATTTTGCCACACACAGTCCTGGGTTCAATTCCAGTGGTGTGTAGCATTTAAATTACATTATTGTGAAGCCAGCAATTAATGACCGAGTCATGCACTCTTTATCCAGACAATGCATTTCAAATGAAATGTCTGCTTTTCACTGATGGAAGTCACAGGCCTGCAGATAGGAGCACACGTCACATATCCCTATAGCAAAACTATAAGTGCATAAAGTGTCACGTCATGCGTTAATATGCATTCACAGAGGATTTTAACTCAGGTAATGCAAATGAGGCCCACTATTATCAGAGTGCAGTACACAATCCTTACAAACTCACAGTGCAGGTTAGCACAGCTGCACAACTAACATACACATATGAAGCCCCTACTTGTAACAAGGACTGCCAGCATACCTGTTCCAAATGAGTACCAGACTGCAACACGTGACCTGACAGTTGCCCAAATGGTGGACATATATGTTTTATTTATCCCCTATGTTGCTCAAGGACGCAACAAACATGTTGCCAAGTACTCTGTTAATGATACCGTTGCCATACTTACCTTAAACACATGCCTTAATTGGAGTGGAATGGGTACCCTCACTCTGGCTCTGCCTCTATAAAAAGGCTGACACAGCTCCCACAGTTGCTCCTACAGCTTGTTGTCCTCCAAAGTGTTCACACTCTCTGCTTAGGCTTATTACCTACAGCAGCAGCTGCAGCCTGTAGCACACACATCTCTATGTAACAGTAACTGCTACAGAACTACCTTCTGTGATGATGTAGTCTCCTCACCCCAGTAATGTCCAGCACAACACATCAGAAATTGTTTCTAATCTACATGAAGGCCTTATATCTTGTACTGTGGTTGCATATCATTGACTGATGATAGTCCAAATCAGCTGTGTTGGCTGCAATTAGCATTTCAGAACCACAGATTAGTTATGAGGCAATCATCTGCTAATGAGAAGCATGTTAAAAGGCAAACTTGCTGGCTATGGGGAACCATTCTGTATGAGAATTTCTGCACACAGAACACGTTTGCAAAAATGTAAATATCATCACATATCAACAGAAGAATTTTGCACTCTAGCAGGTATGTAACCTGTTTGTTTACAACAGGATGCAGATGTATGAATATACTTCTGGGGAATAGGGATTACAGCATTAAGCCTTTCTTAGAACTGTGATAATGACATGTCATTGATCTCCAGATTTGTTACACCTACAGAGGACGTAAAATACATCAAAGGTGGAATGTTTTTTTGTCAGTGTTGCACACTGGTCTCGTGGGGCTGTCACTTTGTAGTGGTTGTAATAGCATACTGCTATAGGTTTGGCACTGTTGTTTTCACATGTTATCAGGGAATTTGCCCCTAGGGGGCACACTACAATACACTCCAGGTTGGATGCATGATCATACTCTGGAAGGAAGGGGAGTAATCCTTGAGTCTGGTGCCTTAGACCACTTGCCATCCTGATATGTACTATCTGCAGTATCTGTCATAACACACATGGGAATAGCTGACTATCACTAGTATTTTAGTTGTATCCACACGCTTAGTATGTTTGCACACTGTGGAATATGACATCTATGATCAAGCAGTGGATACTGCCAGCCATTGTGTTCTTGCTGTATCTCTACATAGTGTACTTCCACATATGTAATCCTGACGTGTTCCCATTCTGTTGTCTTTCAGGAAATAATGTACCCAAGATGCTGAGCACCTTTCACAGATGTGGAGAATGATATACTTGAAGGCCTTTGGCAACACCATGGACTCCTACTGTCCAGAGGGGAGGCAAAACAGGGAACAGAAGGCAGCATTGTGGGCTGACCTTGTCCGTGACGTGAATGCCACAGGTCATAAGAGCAGGACATATGGGTAGGTTTGACACAGCACAATGGACATGATCAATGCTGCATGCAGAAGAACAGCAGATGTAGCCAGGGGTCGTGGCATCACTGGTGAAGGGCCTGCAGCAGAACAACCACTCTTAGTCAGTGAGGAATTCCTGGTGAACCTAGGCACACATGCAAGCTCCCAGGTATCCATCACACTGTATATCATGGATGTGGGTGCCACAGTTTCCATGGCAGAAGAGCATGCAGGTAAGCTTAGTTTGATCACCATTGCAATACTGTAGCATTCAGTTTGTCAGGGGGTGTACATACTCTTAAGTAAGTGTCAGATCTGTGTTCTTTGGGGGGTTAACTGCAGTTTGACTCTCATGCTCACATGTTGACTGATATAACAACACAGTAGCTGCTGTAATTGTGAGATATATGGACATATTACCTTGTTGTGGTGCAACATGTGGTGGTACTGACATTACCTCTCCCTCAACTTTTCACAGGTCGGTCAGGTATTGGACAAGGCCGTGGTCCTGCTCCTGGTAAGCATAACACTGTTTTGTTATAGATGTAGGTTTACAGCAATGTAATCCCTAAAGTGTCATCACAGGCCTGCTGCCTGGATTAGTGTACTGTCGGCATGATTGCCAACTGCACGGATAGTTTCTGACTGTACACATGTTAGAGTCATACGTATGCCTTGTAGGTGTGACCACAGTGACAGATTTGACAGTATTGTCAGGATATTGCAGCTTTCCATATTTGTCAACTGTGCAGAGTCTTCACAAATGTCAACAGTGTACCTCATTGTTGTTGATGAAATTGCTGTGTAAAGAGCTTTTATTTACATGTAAACTAGAGCTGTTTGTGAGAAAAGTAATGTCCTCTTGTCCTAATATATAAGGATGGGGTTTCAACAGGTCTGCAATAGTGCCAACAATATATAGAGCTGTACATATATTGCAACGTAACACTGCAGAGCATAATAGTGTAGGTATTAATGTATTACATTTTCCTTTCTTATCACAGGTGACCAGGGGGGTTGGTCTCTGTCCCCTACACAACCCGATGTTAATGTCCCTTCAGACACTGATGATGATGGTGGACACAGTGAGGCACAGGTGGGGGTTTCAGGGGTTGAATTTGTCCCAGAAGTTGACATCACTCTTCTGCCCTCATTGTCACCACACACAGTCAGTATGCCTACAAATATCCAGTCCCCGGAGGCCACAGATAATGGACAGTTAGAGGATGGCAACATTGAACAGGAAAGTGTGGCAACTATGGCTCCAGTGAGCGAAGACACTTTCCATAGCCGGTAAGCTGGTGAGGTTCCACACAGGCTGATTGATAGAGGTGCTCATTACATTACAGAGGGGAGTGTGCTGTCCACACCAAAATGTGGCAGGCCATGGGTTCATGGTCCTGAGCATTCCCGCAGAGGACATGGTACCAACAGACAGCAGTCACTGTCAGGTACTAGCACTGCTTCTGACCTTGGGCGTGGAGGTGCCAGTGCAACTCATAGCACAGCCAGTTCCCATGCTGTCCTTCCATCACCTGTTGCAGGTGTCACATCATGGTTCACTTGGCATATGCTTTGGGCCATCATGGAGGCACAGACATGTTCTGAAAGGAACTCCAGATGTATGCTCAAGGTTATGGATGCAACACAGTCTGACATCCATGACTGCCTCCACTGCATTGGTGACACCCTGGATTGGTTCACTAATGCAGTGGAAAAACGGTGGGCTGAGACAGTGTCTGTCTTGAAATATGCAGTGGCTCTGCTGGAACATGTGGTTGAAGTTGAGTGTTGGCCTCATGGACATAGGTCAGCAACCCCATCTGCTGAGAGTCCATGTGGCCATGCATAATCAAGTTCCTGTAGTGGCAGTACATCCAACATTAGAGAGGGGAGTGTGCTGTCCACACCAAAATGTGGCAGGCCATAGGTTCATGGTCTTGAGCATTCCTGCAGAGGACATGGTACCAACAGACAGCAGTCACTGTCAGGTACTAGCACTGCTTCTGACCTTGGGCGTGGAGGTGCCAGTGCAACTCGTGGCACAGCCAGTTCCCATGTTTGGGGCAGGAGAAAGTGAACTGTCAGCTCTACCATGCAGGGTTCAAAGCTGTCCAACATGCACACATGTAAGGCTAGCACTGAGACTGACTGTGCACATGCACGCACTCACACACCACTGTCAAGTGCAGGTCACCTACAGACACACACAGCACATTTCCATGGTCCATCTTGCCTGCTTTCCTTCCTGACTCACACACATGCTGTCAAACTTTTGGGTCAGCCTAGGCCTCCTGTACAATACCCTGTGCAAGTGATGATACATATGCCACATCATCCCTGTCATCCTTGTCATTGATGCAGGAAAATAAAGATATGTGTCTGATGCACAGGGTGACTATATAAATTAACATGTACTTGTGTAATGCATTGTTGTTTTGTCATGCCACTTGTAGTGGTTACTGACAGATACTGTATGCTGACATCTGTAATGAATAAGCCACATAATTTTGTGTATCTTATGTTATATGATGTAATGGCTGTATACTTACACAATGAAAGGTGTGTCATGGACCTGTTTCTGTTTCAGGATTCTGTTGGGGACACCTATGGATACACAGTGGCAATAAAGCCATAGAAGTCACAGCAAAGGATAGAATGTCAACACATAAGAAATACATCTTCAGCAAGGTACAGCACTATAGGTGCATGGCTCCATAGGTCCATATGTGTATAACAGGCTAACAAGGACAATGATGTCATTAAGCGTACTCATGCATCCCTAATTTGTGAAAAGGTCTGATACCCTTGATAAATGTCACCAGGGTTTTGGGAGCTAACACATCTACAAGTTGTGGTGCTGGAGATGACCCATCTACAAACTTCCTGTGTCCAGTACAGACATTTGTCCAACAACAGCTATGACTCTCTTGTTCTGCATACCATTAATGGATGGCGCAGTGGAGCAGCGGTAGCAGTGTTGCCTCACAGCAAGAGGTTCTCCGGTTTGATTCTTGGTTGGAGTGCCTTCTGTGTGGAGTCTGCATGTCCTCCCTGAATTCATGTGGGTTTCCTCCGGGTGCTCTGGTTTCCTCCCACATTACAAAGACATGCATCTGGAGGATTTCTCCCTGGGCCTCCACTGAAAATTGGCTTTGTTCCAAGTCAGACTTTCCTGGTTAACAAATGTTAAAATAAAATAAATAAAAATAAATAAAATTGTGTAACCTGAACATGATGTGTGTCACAGCAGATGTGTGCTTCAAATGCATGGAGGGTCTGTTACATATAGGGTGTACTGTGTGTGTTACATACTTGTCTCTCTAGCATGTACCATTTATACCACAGTGACAGAGTAAGTGTGTAGGACAAGTAAGACGTGTTAGTCCTGTCATAGATATACAGGAGGTACACAGTGTGATCTGACACCTCCCTGTATGGCAGCCATACACATCCCCACCAAAGCATTTATGAGAGAGACTACACATGTACAGTCTTGACACAGACTCCATAGGATATGTTGTCTACAATGTGTATTGCTGTACCATGGAATCTATGTGGCTGCTATAGTTGTAAGATATGCCTGTGTAGTGACATAGCAAGGGTGCCATTGTACACAATGATAGGTGTGATGAGTGCCACATTCAGTATAGTAATGACAGTCTGGGAGTTACATTGCAGACCTTTCTGTTTAGATTGTACAACATGGAATGCATCCCCACATCTTACTGACCACTGACAGTCAAAGTTTACATTACTCTCTGTGTCCATAAGTTCATGAGTAATGGCTCAACTCTGTGATGTGCAGACACTACTACATTTCCCAGGGGTGGATGACTTTCCAAAGGATAGAATTGTGCAGTCATTGGCATTTAGTATTTGTCAGTGGCTCAGACAACTGAATGTGTGTCTCAGGCCATCCTGGATAACTGTTGGTTCTGTGTGGGATTCAGTGGCAGCTCCTGATATGCAATCACCTGCTAATGTAGTCGGTCAGAGGGCACTGACAGTGGCTGTGACTGCAGAGAGGGAATAGCTAGAAGGGGTACACCACTAATGATGTCTGGGGAAATCCACTGTTGACTGGCGTCATTGCAGTGTAGGTTTCCCAATGTTATCTTCCCAGATTATGACTGTCAGATGCTTGCCTATCCACTAGCTGACATAACACTCTGTAGGTAACTTACACAGTTTCCAGCAAGGCCTGCTGGCCTAATATTGTCAAACACCTTATCAGGACATGGTAGGTAGAGTGAGTAATATTCCCGTCATCCATTGCATAGTGTAACACTCAGTAGGGTCCACCAGTTAGAGCTGGTAGGCATGATTTGGCCTTGAGCATAACAAACAGTGCGTGGTCCAGTGTAGTAGGTGTACAACAGTGTTACTGCTCGTATCCTTGCTAACTCCTTTCATGGCATTTCATGTCACATGACTCAGAGATCTGAGGACACTGCTTGGCACTACATGCTAGTTGTCCTTTGTGCAGCTATGTATTGCAGTTGCTTCCAGCATGTTCTAAGGAGAGAATCATCCAAGGTGTCTGTACAGACAACAGACAAACACATTAGGGAAGTGTAATATGTATACCCTGTGAAGTTAAGGTGGGAGTTTTACACAGGTATTCTACAGTTGAACATTACCCAGGCAGTGTGTACTGGAAGGACACAATTACTTTGTGAAGACTGTGTTAAGCATGGGAGTCCATGGAATTGCTAGTGGCTGGCAACTACTACTGCTGGTCTCACCAACACCACTCTCACATTAGATACCATGCTTCGATACATTTTCTGTCATCACACACAAAACATTACTATGAAGCCCATGATGACAAGCAGGACACAGCCTGTTTGTTCATCCACATAGCTGTCCCACATCATGAAGGCCTCTGTAGATTTCACATACCCTTTTCCACGTAGATGCCTTGATTAGCAACCTGAGCAATCAGTTGGCTTTTGCATGCGTTATGTCACCTTTTCCAAGGTTGGGGGTATGTCACTTGGGAACTGACAATAGTGGGATTAGTAGCACTGCTGTAGCCAATATAATGTACAATGTCCATTGACATAGATGTCAAGTCATGCTGTAACAATCAGCACACTGGCAGTGAGCCATTGTAGGTGACAATTTCACAGCTAGTCATGCATCCTGCTCTTCACCAGATTACTGGTGGATATCTGCATGCCATGGCTGTGAGACCTATTGCAATGGACTGACCACCTTTGGCCAATGTGCCCACCTGCTACATCTCCTAGGCATGTCATACTGCACAGTTATGTATGCAGAACACGTCTGTGCTCCCACATCATGTCACATAACAACCAGTGTGCTGTCTAGCTGCTTGACAGGCATTGTATGCTTGCGAGGACAATGTAATGTCAGCAAAATTGAACAAGTCTTTTTGCATGCACAGGCATCCATATCTTCACTTCAAGGTATGCCTACAAACACTGTATATCAGGCCATCAACCCCAAGTCTGTGGCAGCATGACCCTACCTTTGCAGGACCTGCTGATGAGATGTTGGGAGTGTCCCCACCCCTCTACTCCTATGACACACAATCACAACATGTGACAGATGTGACTGCATTTCATACCTTGCTGTCATGTTGTCTCCAACAGCAGTCATTAGATATGGCAAAGAGCATTATGCCAATATGCACAGCTCACATCCTGCACCACCTACACCCACATCACACACACCTGCATGTGTGCAGCTCCTTACCAGACGCATTGCCAAACAGACACCTGAGAAAATCCTGCCTCTGGAGTGCAGAGTACACATAATACTGCATGCACCACTCTCTCACCAGTCAAACACCCGAGGCAAAACACAAACTCACACCTCTTAATCAAAGGTAATGATGTTGTGAGACACATTTTTTTATTTATTTTATTTTACATTTGTTTAACGGAAAGTCCGACTGGACACAGGTCCATTTTCAGCGGAGGCCCGGGGAGAAAAGCTCCACATTACAATACATTACATGAGAGTAAAAGAAGTAGAACATACATACATATGGCATATATACACATCAGGACAACATGCTGGTGATTAACAAACAAACATATAGCATAATACACACAACAGGACATCGTGCTAGTGATTAACATTTCTCACAGTAGACAATCAGAGGTACATTTTTTTTCTTTTGCAGTTATAAGTTTTGTAAGGTAAATTTATATGGGTTTGGAAGCTATCAGGGGAGAAACTGTTTATACATAGCTGTACCCTGGCAAATTCTCTTGGTATGGATTAGCCTGGTGAGTGGCATGAGCATAGCCAGTTACTTAGATAGTGGGTTTTCAGGAGTTTTTTGAATTGACTAAAGGAGGTGGTAGAAGTTATTTGGCTGTGTCAAGTGGCTACATATTGCAAAGATCACAGATAGCTGTCTGTGGGTTGACACAATAGACCTTACCACATACTGCCGCACATCAAGGGATATCAGTTAACATAATGTTGACATCATAGTTCCTGCAGGTGTATATGACTAGGGACATATGACACCAGCCTGTGTGCATACACATGAATGTGCTTAGCTAGTCTGTGTCTCTCGCAGGTATACCCATAGCTTTTGGCTGCAGTTGACCCTCACCTAGGCTGATAGCTCTATACACACAGAAAGTGATGGATGTCAATAATTGCCTTAGTGTGTATTGTAATTGTCAGGGGATCTACTACATGTCTGCCTGGGATGCCTTGCTCAACAGACATCAGTGCTTCACCAGTGATGATGTTCATCTCTCACCCATGAGATTTGGAGTACTGACCAAGGCTACTGACACTCCCACAATGCATCTTAGATGCACTGTTCAGGGAAAAGTTGGTAATGAGAACACCATCTTTATACAACATTATGGTTATGCTGCTACATGGTGGGTATGGCAACACTGAACCTCACTCTGTGAAATGTGCCCCCACCCTGGATTATGCAGATGTGTGCAGTCAAGGACATCTGGTTCAAGACTGTGGACAGCACCACAGCCATACCAGACTACATGTCCATCCACATCTTCACTCCTCAAAATGACAGTGTTTAAGGTAATGCAGGTGGTGTATATATATACTCATTAAGGATAGATACACATCCAGATTTTGTGAAACACTGTGATTTCCTGGAGACACTGCAAATGCCATTCAGTACTGGAAGGGCACTTAATCAAGCAATAGCTGGCTACAGGGGCAGCTTCATGAATCCAGTCACCCACTGTGCGTATCTGTATGTACGTGTGTCTATCAAGATATAACAATTAACCATGGTGTGGGGTGGCATTCAGTGACCACCAACTGTTCTGTTTAGTCATGCTGATGCTCACATGCCCACAGATTAGTATACATCCTTTACTGCAATGGCCTGGAACAGTACCGTGATATCTTCCCAAGGGAACCAACTTATTGCATCATGTGTTTACCAATATGGGGGACCACTAGAGCCCCCCAATGCGATGTCCTCCCTGGTGGGATCTGACCACAGATCAGTGTCATTAAAACTACCAGCACTAACCCCCCTGCAGATAATACAGACATTTCAACAAAGCCATTTACTACCTCCTGTGGGATGGTTTACATAGCCTGACTGCACCTCCCCCCTCTGAGGGAACAGGCAAGTTTGCAGAGCTTTACACCTATGCATTATGCCAGCAGCATTACAACTGCATGAACTCGGCTATACCTGACAAGAGGAACACAGGCTCCTCATGGCACAGCAAACCTGCCTGGTGGACAACTCCCATTGTCAGGCTGTAGAATAACCGGTGGACATTGCTGTGTGACAGTTGGGTGAGGTTGGGTGCCTCCCCCTAAAATGGAGGCGCAACCTCCTCAGCTAAAACAACCACATAGTGCTGTTGTGATGTTGTGTAGACACAGTAAGTAGCAAAATTAGCCACTCACACAAAGTAGAACCACAACCCACAGTGTAGTTACATGCATAACCTTAAAAGACAGGCCCAGATTGTTGGTGAAGTCATATATAATGATGCCACATAGAATGGGTCTGTACTCGTAGATAACCTTTAGTCCCACATGTTCTGCATCAACTTCAATCCCCTGTCCTCACCACATGTGCTACATTACATTCCTAAAACCTGTCCCATAACTTCCATATCTTCACAACAGGTCATAAATGGCCTCTCTATGGAGGATACACAGCATCTATTGGACATGCTAACATCCCAGGCTGCATCCTACATGGGATCCGTCAAGGATTACTAACACCATTGGGAACACCTTGCAATCATACTGAAACCACTGGCTGGACCCAGCTGACTGGAGAATGGCAACTGTTATACCCTTGCACAGAGGTGGTGCATGCACTGACCACCAGAACTATAGACCACTTTGCCTGAGTATCCATAGCTGTATGGCCATAGGGGCAATCACCATGGAGCTGATCATCACACATATATGTGATTTACATACAGTTGACTGTACACAGTTTGGATGTCTGACAGGGGGATCATGACTGTTAAACATGGTGGACATTTCCGAGGCAGTCACAAAGGATCTGGGTGAGGGGACATCATGGCATACAACCCCCTGGACTGAGCCAAGACATCCGACTATATCCCCCAGTCAGGCATCATTTACAAAGTTCCCACTTAGGCATCCATGGTACTATCATTGTAGGGGTCACGAAGTGTCCCATTGATAGCACACATACTCAACATAGGAACATCTACCTCCAATAGCTGATCTGTAAGCTGCTGTGTTCAACAGGACTTAGTCTTGTGTCGTCTACTGCTTGGAAACCATTTAACCACAATACAAATGAATACTGAATGTCTGTGGTTAACAATGTTGGCTGATGCCTGCAAACTGTGAGCACTCATGGAGTCTGTGAACTATGTCAATATTCTACAAAAGGGTATTGATGAACAAATGTCTGTTGACATAGTAATGGTCATAACCTCAATGCAAATATATATGTAGTATAATTTTCATCACTAACACCTATGTACCTGGGAAGTAGCACATCAGTCACAGCATGTGATGTACATACTCAGGGGTGAACGAACTGGGCACACAGACCTGGCCACACAGGTTTACACCTAATGTGCCTGAGATCACCATGTCTCCCCATTGGTGTGATAGGAATCATATGTTATAGCTGAGGGCACTATCATCCATAATTGACATACTTTTAACCTCTGTGTACTCTTCCCACAGTATGCCAATATCTGAGTGTAATGGACCTTTCCAAGCAGTACTGGCACTTGCACACAACAGTATGATCCCCTCACAAGGAACTTGACGTCTTCAGCATGTGATCAATAGGGATTGTCTGAAATGAGTGTCATTGTAGCCTGTGGCATATAGACTACTCAGAGGTGATCTCTGCCTTGCATATGGGGCAATGTGTGACTGTGCTTGATTGTAAATGCTGCATATCTTTAGGTGGCATACTACATGGATTAATCAGTCTAAGAACATTAACCTAGTATTTGACGTTATTAATACATGCTAGTGGAAAAGATTTGTCTAGCAGTCTTTAGCCCACCTTTGAAACAGAACCCTGGCTAATGGCAAACAGAGGGGTCTATATTAGATGCACGAAAAGACTTTAGCGAATGCTCACATGAGCGAAAATGCCGGGAATCAAAACTGTGATTGTGGGGTCATGTTACAGTGAGGAGTGGGATATTTGCCCTTTCCTCACTGTAGTGCGACCTTGGAGTTAGAATATATATTTATTGGGGGGGGGGGCACAGCCCAACACAATAGCAACTTCGATTACCGGCATTTTCGCTCATGTGAGCATTCACGGTAAAGTCTTTTTGATTTTATAATATAGACCCCAAACAGAGCACCTCAGTGCATGCCATCTGTATGCTTGGATGGGTGACCATCATTTCACCACAGAGCTTCTACATGTGTCCCTCTTGGACTGAGAGAGTATGTGCTGATCATGTAAATAAGGGTATGCAGTTGTCTACGATTGTGATGGCTGTATGGCCATTATGCTAGCGAAGTTCAAACATCCTATGGCTCCATAAGCTGAAGTAAAATGCTCACACACACACACACACACACACACACACACACACACACACACACACACATATGGCTATATCGAGAATAGCACCACTTCCAGTTACTGCTTACAGGACACGGCACGGCACACACATACTGCAAGTTGGCTGTATGTAGATTACAACACTTACCTAAGTAATGGTACACACTACAGATCACAGTACGTGATGCACACAACATACCTCATGTCTGATAGTACTATCAGTTTAGGACATATTATCCTTGATTACATCAGCAGGCCTAGTTGTGATCAGACATTGGGAGGGCCACATCACCTGCTACAAATAAAAATCTGCAAAACCCTACCTCTTTCTAAGTTACTGAGGTGATCATATTTATGCCATATGGACATACACACATGCACCAAGTGCCCTGGAATAAGATTAGAACGCCTACCTTTCTAGTCTTACACACTATAGATCACAATATTATCTCAGTTGGTGTGCAGGGACACACACACACACACACAGACACACACACAGACACACACACACAGACACACACACACAGACACACACACAGACACACACAGACACACACACACACACACACACACACACACACACACACACACACACACACACACACACACAGACACACACACACACACACACCTACAGTGAGATTAGAATCCCTACCTATCTAGTCTTACACACTATAGATCACAGTACTTATCGCATGTGCCATGGCTTAAGTTGAATGCTACAGTTGCAGCTGGCAGTCTTAAGGCAGATGACATCAGCAGCCCATGTAGAAGAGGGCAGTTTGGAAGCCAGCAGTAACTTACAGGACAAAAAGTGCATTACCATTGCAGTTTGATAGCCAATGAGGGATTCTCAGTTGTTTGGCAGGGGGATACACACACACACACACACACACATATATATATATATATATATATATGTGTGTGTGTGTGTGTGTGTATATCTATTTGAAAATACATAGAGATATACTATGTATGTGAGAGTGAAAGTGACAGACAGTTATGTGTGTGTGTGTGTGTATGTATGTATGTATGTGTATATATATATATATATATATGTGTGTGTGTGTGTGTGTGTGTGTGTATGTATGTATATATATATATATATATATATATATGTGTGTGTGTATGTATAGGTATATCTATACATAACAGGTCATTTTGATCAAGGGGCATCAGGATTTTGCTCAGTTTAACTAAGTGTATGGGCATGCCCAGTGGGACTGTCTTATAAAGTGACTCCAGGCCACACTTATCTGCACTCCAGTCTGAGATTTTGTGAGTTACACACACTGGCATATGTCCTTGTTTCTGCAGTACTGCACTTCACTCAAAGTGTCCATGGCATTCTCCAGCTGTCTGATGTAATTAATATGTGACAGAGGTTCATAATGTTACACCACACACAGACTGTCTGTGAAAACACCAACATAATAATACCTCACATGCAAAAGATATGGACACTTCCAGATTTGAACTATCAACAGCATCACCCATACTTCCCTAGTCCACTGAGCTGCCAGCCAGAGAGTAGTCATTCGTCACACAATCAACAGCATACATATGTATGTTGTTATTCCTATGTAAAGTGAGTCATACAACATGTGATCGATTTCTATGTTACTGCCCTGAGTTTGATTGGACTGCTGATATACCACTGATGACCTACTGTTAAAGTGGTTATATGGGAAAACTGCTGTGTTGGGTGTGGGGAACAATAGCACATGTTCTGCTGGGATACACAGTAGACCAAATCTCATATGACCCCACGTTTAACATCTCCCTTGACTGATGTAGTGCATATTCTAACCATGAGGCTTAGTGAATATTAAGGAACACATACTATTGGACTGGGTAACTGTAGTCCAGCGTGGATGTTGCGGGTGTCCAAATAGCCCACTATCGTTCCTTGTGTAAATGCAGCAAATCCATACATGCAACACCATATTATAGTAATCCTTACAATTAGTGTGTAAGTTAGGAACTTACCTTGTGAATGCAGCAGTTGACAGAACTGTAGTTCAGGGCTGACTCTGTCTGATGCAAGCAATACAAAGCCAATAAATGGATAGGTAGAGGTTGTGTGGGTTGACTAGCATCAATTTTAATATATGTATGTAAGTAGGAGTAAGGTGTCAGTCCCTAGGTTGTCAGTGAACATGATATGTATTGTCTCTTAGTCAAGGCCAGGGCATAGTGGGCACACCTACCTCTGCCTACAGGGACATCATCAGGGGGTCCAGCCTCTGAGTCCTCCTGTGACTGTGGCTGTGGTGACCTAGTCAGTGGTGGGGGCTGTGTATCCCTTTCCTGTACTGATCCTGTAGGCAGGATTGTGTAGCATAGCACATACTGTGAACATATGTGTACATGTGGCTGGAGAGTACTGCAGGGCTCCACCAGATATATCAAGGCACCCGAACAATGACTTCAGAAATCCAAACACATGCTCTATGATGTTCCTAGTTTGTGCATGTGCCTCATTATGGCATTCTTCCATGGGTGTGTGCACACTCCTGATGGGTGTTATCATCCACAGTTCCAGGGCATAGCAAGCAGCCCCCAGTAAATGGCCGTGTGGGATTTCCCCCCCTAGCAAACATCTGGTACAGCTGTGGTGCATGTCAGATATGGGAGTCGTGATAACTACCAGGGCTGCAGCACACACATTTGTGATAATCCGCTGCGCATTACACATGACCTGGCAGTTGATGCAGTGGTACCCCTTGCGATTGACGTAGATTCTGCCCTCCTCACTGTGTGGTGCCTTGATGCGCACATGAGTGCAATCAATGGCACCCATTGCTTCAGGGTAGTGTGCTACATGGTAGAAGTGTTGCATATTGCTGGCCCACGCCTCAGTGGTGAGGGGAAAAGAAATGTGCTCACTGGCATGTGGTAGCAAGGCATCCAGAACTGGTGGAGTACCTTGGATGCTGATGCCTGTGAGACCCCCCACCCATCATGTCCCCAGCTGATCTGTGGAAAGTACCTGTAACTAGTATCCTAAGGGCTACACATACCTTTGTTTCCACTGGGATGGGTTCCCTTCTGTTGGCTCTGGGTCTAAGTTGAGGGCAGCAGAGCTCAGTGAGTTCTTGTAGTATGTCCCTGCCCACCCTTTACAGCTTAACAATCTCCAGCTCATGTAGCTCCTGGCAGGTTACCCTGGGCCTGAACACACTTCTCCTTTCCACTCTCTTTTCTCCATAACTACTTTCACTATTCTCTTATCCTTCTTTGACTATTATAATTTATTCCAATTTATTCTGAACTTGTCTTGTCCATACTCTGTGCTTTTTTAGCTATTTCTCTTTCTTTAATCAACCCTGTATGTCTCCATATTCTCTTACTACCTTACACTTTACTCATTGTTGAAATGTCTGTCATACACATGCTATTTTATTATCATGCAATGGTGTTTTCCAAGTATTTAATGTCTCTTGTGGTGATGGGAGTTTACCTTGTATATTTATTTTTTCTTTGTAAAAATATTTCATCTTGTGTATAATATTTTACTTTGTAACTCCAGTTTTGATTGTATTCTTACTGGGGCTGCTCCGATCCCAGGCCTCTTCTGAAAAATGGGTCTTGGCTCAGTCAGACATACCCAGTTAACAAATGTCAAAATAAAAATAAACAAATAAGGAACTACAAAGGGTCTTAGGAACAAATGCTTGACAGATGGAGCACTGCTTATGGTCGTGGGTAGTGCATAAGCAAAAAAGACACTGGTCATAATGGTCTTTATAGTGAATCTGCTTCCCACACTGACATTTTCCCTTCTTAGATGACATGAAACACAAGTACAATACAATACAGAAAAAAGGTAGAGAAGTAACTTCAGTGAGGCACTTCTCTGAAGATGGCTTGGTAACCAGCATGGCAGAAAGGCATTCAGACTGACATTTGACAATGGTGTTTGGAATGATGGCAAAGTTGTTCTGAGAGTTTGTGTCTGTACATCACCTTTATGCCCTACACTTTATTTGGTGAGCATAACTGTGATGTACTGCACCTATAAAATCTAAAGGCTTTGGTATATTGGTCAGACGTTGGGCTATCCATGGCAGAAGATCCCCATTTTCCACTTATTTTCTGTTGGACATGGGCATAAGAGATAGAACAGTTGCTTGATCATCTCCATTAATTTTCTTTTTTTTTCCCCAAAACTTCTTGTGAGAGAGAGCCAAAAAACAAAACAAAAAAGATAAAAAAATATCCTGGTCTAGGATGGTATCATGTTATAGCCATATCACATAATCCAGGCCAATCTGTTTTTATAATTAGGCATATCTCTTGAACCCTGATCACATAGCCGCCATACCACCATATATTTTCTTACTTCCTCCACTGTCCGAGTCATCCTGGACAGCTAAACTCACAGAGTTTTGTCTGTAGGGCAATCTCCTAAACTTGATTTAGAATCTGTGACACTTGTTCATGGTCAGTGACCCCCAAAGGTGAGGATGTCAAAAACAATCTGTCCACTTTCACCAAAAAATTAATAATCTACTTTATTGCTGGAAGCATACTGCGGCCTAGATTTAGTTTCCAGCCCCTTGAGATATACAGTGGCACAAATGCCACATATCTGATTCTTGTAAAGGTAATGGGAAGCCTGTTAATGCCTATAGATCTTATTGGGTTTCTCTGGTGTTTGCAGTTGTAAGTCAAGCTTCAATGCAATGGCCATGAAATTTTCAAAAGCCCCAAATAATAGAGATGCATAGGTGGCTCTGGGCTTTTCTAAGCCCAGCAAGTCCAGATCTCTCTTTTTGGGCTCTGACATGACTCCCTTTTAAAAATGCTCCTGCATATGAGGCTGGAGGTCTTCCAAAAACAGATGCCTATCACTGAGCTTGATAAATCTCCTTACCATGTAAGGAGGGAGAGTTGCTGTTTCCAGTCATAAAAAAGGCTCACTGAGGCTGTTGTCCTAGTAGTAATCAGCTTTGAACTTTTGGTGAGAAAGCATGCTTTTCCTTTTATTTCACTAAAAGTCTGAAGACAGGGGCTTGGTGGGACCTGTTGCGAGTTCTGCCACACTGCAAAAAGATGTCCTGCCAACTTCTTAAAATCCTAAAAGGCAAAGCTTTGCTTTGAAAAGTAGAATCCAGGGACTGGAACAATTGAAGCCTGGGGATTTCAAGTTTGGTGAACATGAACAGCATGTATACCTGGGTTTCTGGGGAAGAACAGTGGTGTGGGACCACTGATCTGGCCACATAGGCTTTTTCAGAAGTTCAACTAAGATCTGGCAGTCTATTACAGGGGTGTATATTATCAGAAAAGCCACATCCGTTTTACAGATTTCTCTATGAAGCTCAGTCATTTGCTTTGGGGGATGCAGACATGTCCACTAAGCATACATGGGAAAAGACCAGGAGGATGTTATGGGTGTTGCTGACATTTTCACCTCCAGAGGGCTTGAGTAAAAGCCAGTAGCTTAAAAACACAAGATTAAGGGCATGGATTATGTGTTCTTCAGCCTATTATTGACCAAGGGAGCAGTCCCTACCTCTGACATAAAGTAAGGATGTGTTCTAAAGCTCACTCTATAGCTTTGAAAAACTAGGGCTTTTTTTTGCACGTTAGTGTTGGATTTCTGACACTTTCCTTGCTGAGGTGATATAAAAGAGTAGCTAAGTCAGGTACTTGATAGGCAATGTGGCTGCAAGCTTAAAAGGTGACTGGTTCAAATTTTTATCAAGGGTGTAATTTAGGTCATGAGGAGGAATTCTTTTTCTTTGTAGCCTCAAGTGCAATATGCCATTTAGAAACTGATAGGAAGACATGCCAAGGGAAAATCCATTAGAATGCAGGGTGAGATGGCCAAAAGATATACTATGAAAGAAGCATAGGCCAATCCATCACTAAAAAGCTCACTCAAGTACTTCAGTACAGTACCATGGACACCAGTGCAGTGCTAAGATCCTGATTTCTTCCATGGCACCAGAAGGACATTTTGACAAGTAGGAGTCCTAACATCTAAGTATATCTAATGTATTCTCTGTGAATTGGTACCCGAGGAGCAGGAGTTGGATCATGCAAGCAGAGAGGTACAATGTTCCCAGATAGGGGTATATAAGGGTCCAGTTGTTTTGAGATAGGAGATTCACTACTAATGGCAGTACATGTTTCTCCCTGGGCATCTCCTTAAGGAGAAAATCAACACAGCCATGGCCTGTCCTTCCTTAACTTCTAGATTGTTTAGGGAAAAAGGAGGATCAGAATGAAAGACACACAGTCATCTGATAGAAAAGGCATCTGCTACCCTTTTCATCTGTTTGAGAATGCAGATCTATTTCTGGGGCACCCCACCCATGCTGTAATTAAATCAAAAGATGCTTCAACAAAGTATTAGTTCAAGGGTGTGCACACTTATGCAACCAGGTTATTGTACGCTTTTTTATTTTTTATATTTTTTTCCCCTAACAGATTTGTTTTTCAATTCAATTGTACAGGTTATAGGTCACATTAAAGGTGGGAAAAGTTTTGAAATGATTTATTGTGGTCTCATTTTTTTATATCACAAAGACCTGGCATTTAACAGTGGTATGTAAACTTTTTATATCCACTGCAAACTAAATAAATTATGAAAAACGAGCTACAGGAAGCAGTAAACCCAGGGAATCATAAAAAACTTTTTAATAACGTAAGCCAACGCTTTCGGAGAGCTCAATGTCTCACCTTCTTCAGACAAAACATAGTGAAAACATTTTTAAAAACCATCGTGTATATATACAACCTAATCAATTATCCAATTGTGCATTAATTAGAAGAGGACAAATCTTCCTGTTTTTTTTTTTTTCTGTTTAGACACAACTCATCAAGGAAGAGCCCTTTCACTTTGATTTGTGCCTCTAATTTCTCATATATCCTCCTAGTTAACTTAATTATTGTATCAGGAGATGAAAGTGCTTCCATTTGCCTACTCATAAAATCACAGCTTACTCTGCTGTAGGCTTCCTCTGCATCAAGACCCACCAACACCTGTGGTATTTTCTAACATTTTGCTTCCCTCTGGATCATCAATGTTCTGCTATGGTGTCAAATATTTGACCCCCTCCACAAAACCACATTGATCCATACCTATCAATTTTGACAACACCTTTGCCATTCTTTTAGCCAGTATGAACACTTTATAATCGTGGTTTAAAATTGAAATGGGCGTATATGAAAAATGGAGCTGATGAGTGATTACAGCCACATCTTTTCTTTTCCAGGATGTGGGTGCTTTCTCCTCCTTTTAAAAATACCGATAAAAACCTTCCAGATCTTTATCACTTTATTCCCCCTGGCTTCCAAACTTTCACTGGAATACCATTTATTCCTGGAAAATTTCCCACAGATTGGTTATACATCATAATTTTCATTTCATCTCCTTCCATCTTAACTGTTGAGCCTCAAATCCTTGGCATATTTAAGTCTTCCATAAATATTTTTATTTATGCCTTTTCTTCACCATTTCTGGGCTTATTTCAGAAATTTTATGAAACTCTGTATAATTTCCAATACCTATACAGGATCTCTGGTTATTTGTTATACACTAACAGTTTGGCAACAACTCTTTCTACTTTCTGTTGCCTAAGTTGTTATGCCAAAGTTTTTTATGTTTTGGGGTTATCAGAAAGAGCTGCTGAACAGCAACCTTTTAAAACTCATGCACATTATCTAGTTACTTCCTTATTTTCTCTTTAGCACTCTGCAGTTGTGCCTCTTCTTGTTTTGTGAGATTCCTCTTATTCTGTAATATGTTAAGCTTTGTCAGCCCCTCTAAATAATTCCTGTTACTTCTTAATGCATTAACATCCACGTAGTGTGGAATGTCACATCCCTAGCAGCCTACACACACCTTACATTCCACAGTATTTTCTGGAAAAAAAAAAGGATAAGATTAAACAAAAGTAAATATTTGGTGAACAATAAAAACTATTAAAACTGTACAAATCGCAATGTTATCAGAACAAAGTATTCTTTGCAGTAATAAAAGTCTGTGCATTCTGTCTTTCCATAAATATATATTACAGTGTGTCCCCTACATTTGATTGAAATCTTAAAACTTTGACTTTCATATGGCTGAGACCATATTATCGAAATTTTAACTTTGAACGTTCTGAACAGAGATCTCCATACAGCGTGGAATGGGAAAATTTCCCTTTTCCTCACTGTAGTGCGATCTTGGAGTTGTTATATTTAAATAACAGGGGGTGTGGGGGGGGGTGCAGGGGCACTTGCCCCCTGCAAAAACATCCAGGAATTTCTTGTTTTGTTTTATTTCTTATTCGGGTGTTTGAACTTTTGAAACGTTGATCATATGGTCTCGGCCATATGAAAGTCAATTTTTTGAAAGTTCGATCATCTGTAGCAGACTCACTATAGTGTACACAAACCCCAAATTATAGTTTTTGCTTAACTTTCACAAACAATTTACCAAATTTTGGAAACTGTATAACCTAGACATACAATGTTAGGACACTTTTGGTAACTAGACATAAGCTTCCACATGACAAGAGATTCCTCTATGAGTGGATGTTTATTGAGATATTTACAGAAATATGAAAACATATACTTAATTGTATAATTAGAATAAATAACACTAAATATTTCTCAAGATGTGTAACTTGCAGTGCAAATCTGAAAGACAGTTTTCTTCGACAACATCTAAGGTTTCACCTGATGTCATGCAAACGTCTGTAATTCACTTGTTTTTTGAAGTATTAAGTATAAGTGCAAATATTGTTTATTTTCATAATTACTAACAAACAACTAGCAATATATTGGGTATAGTATGTTACTAAAAAAAAACACTGAATGATTTTTTTTCTGTCTCCCACCGTAGCATATGCCACCATACCCACTCAATAACATGTAGGGCTCTTAGTTATGAAAATATGAACATAAATATAAATAATCTGTAATTCACAGCAATTAATTTCTATACTGCAATGTATCCTAGATTACAGTCTTAGTGTCATTTGTTACAAGTCCTTGCACTTTCTAATATTGCTTATTAGCTGGTAAGTCACTTAGTAAATGAAGCCAAACCCAAAAAAAGTTCTGGATACCATAAGGAGCGATGGGTGTGAATAGGAAATATACTAAAAGGTGCTATAAGCTTGAATGAGTTAACCATCTCTCCTTTTCTTTTATTACTACCCTATTTTTAAACATCATGTTCATTTTATCTCACTCACCAGCTATAACTTCCACCACCCATTCCTTTCTTTCTAACAGGTAAGGTGGGGAAGTGTCAGCATCTCATCTTTATTTCACTACCTTGCATATAATTCTGTCTAGTCCTGCCCAGATATTCTCTCAAGAATTGCTACCACTGAATTCACATCTCCCATACCAAATATTTATTTACCCTCTTTAGTTAAATTTTCCCTTCTAGCCCACCAAGATAAATCCTCATTGTTGCAAATCAAATTTCAGTCCGCACCTGTAAGTAATATTCTCTGCTGAAAGCTGATTATTTCTCCCATTTTTTTAAGCTCCATAATGGCAGTTTTAGGTGGAATACAAATAAATGCCAGCAGCTCCTTGCTACCACAAATCTGCTATTCTCTCTCTCCTCTCCTCTATCGTTATTGAAGCTCCTTTAGCAATTAATATAAGTACTTCTCTTTTCCTTTGCCCCTGATATTCTACTGAATATTCATCCTGAAATCCTTACTCAAATGTACACGCTCAGTTCTTTCCAAATATGTCTCCTTTAACATTGCTATTTCTTTCCTTTTTGTCTATACTTGCAAGGCCATTCAAGTTCCAAGATAATGTGGAAACTGTTACCATTATGATAAGACGTCATTATTACCACCTATTGTGTCTACCTCCAGCTTTTGTGATACAAGCACTTAGTAGTATTTGCTAGGTCGATCCTTTCTGCACTTTTTTATCATGAACATTGGAACCTACTCCTACTTCACATTTTACAAGCCTTTTTGTTTTAATGAACACCTACAAAAAAAATCAAATCAACCCACCCCCCCCAGAACATGTTAATTTAATACAAACACACGCAAAACAATGTACATCTTCAAATAATGTTTAACCCTCCTAATAGGGACAACTATCCCAAACAGACAGCTGCAAACACAGGCCTTAATTAACCTACAGTTGAGATTATCCAAGCAAAGATGCATGCTATTGCCTATGCCTACCTACACTAACTGGTGACTGCTCTTTTTTATCTTTATTCCCCTCCTAGATATGAGAAACAGATTGCATACACTCAGAAAACATTAACGTTTAGCCTTGAAGAACCCAGTATTCTATTTTTTTTAATCAGTATATCTCTGCATAAGAGGAAAAAAATGTAGTCCTCAGCTGCAGGCTTCTAAAGACAAGCTGAAGCATATATTGCTAAAGGAAAACTTCATTATATTCATTGTTGTCTTGTTTACTTCTTTCCACTTGAAACTTATTTGATTAAACAAAGGGTCTTAATCCAGTGTCCACCATGCAAAAGCAAAATAAAATACATTAGTTCTACATACATTATGATTAGAGTACTTTTGCACCCATCCCCCACCACAACCCATGATTACAGCCTATTACCTTAAAATAGGCTAGACAAAAGCATATTTATTTTTGTACTATAATATCTCCATTTCGTAATACTAAAGAGCATGTTTACTTCATTATCTTTACCACATGAAATAATTAAAATGCTTTACTATAAAGCATGCAATTTATAACATGAAAAGTTTCACAGAAATACTGTTAACAGAATTATTTTACTTGCAGTTACCTTTTTTCCTTCCTCTTCCCCTCTCATCAGGGTTCTTCCAAACATTAATGACATGAAGTGAGGTAAATGCCTTTTAGCTCCCCACAAGTTTTTATTAAAGTCAACAAAAGCCCACTCTTTCCATTTTTTCTTATACAGTCTTGTTGCTGGTCTTTTTTCTATTCATCCCCATTTCCCAACTCCAGACTCTGGTTCAATTCCAAGGTACTCAAAAATTTTCTACTCAACTCTTGTGGTTTTCTGCATCACTCAAGCATTTTCATTTGGAACAATGGAAATGATTTCACTAACAAAGTCTCCCTGTGTGCTTTATTATCAAAAGAATGAGAAACAGAGCCCCCTTCTGCTTGATGGCTCACTTGTTCTTGGACAAACTTCTGTACCTCCTTCTCAGCCTGTTTTGCATCAATATTTACTTATCTTCTATGAAAAAAAATATTCTAAAGACAGCTGTATGCAGCACCTTGAATCTCATACCTGCTGTGATGACACCCCCAGTAACCACTAATTAAAGAGCCTCAATCCTCATCACTGGCAACAGTGGGGGACCTTCACTGGGAGGATACCAGGTACACACACAGTACTTCCAGATGCAGCTCTTTGCATCAAGTGCAATTTCCCTTAATGGCACACAGAGACCACAGTCAGTCTGAGGCTGGTTTCTCTACCTTCCTTCAGATCCCCAGTAACACTCCTCACTGGCACAGATACAGAGTTGAGATATCAGCTGAGTGACCAAGCCTAGACATCCAACAGTCTCTCTGTCCAGCCAGTGCTTCATGTTCCTGTCCAAGTAGCTGACACACACACACACACACACACACACACTTTGAGATTTGATTTACACACACCTGGGAAAGCCTGGCACAGGTTTACTAGCTATGCCCCCTTCTGCCCAGACTACAACGTAGTTTCCATTGCCAACAGGCACTACCAGACAGCTACTTTAAGGCCCTTAAAAAGGGTTCATAGGTGGGTACTAGGCTAATGGCCCTGGGGGCTTTACAAGCCTAGCCCATAGGAATACCCTGGCATTGTGCCACCTGACCTTAGTTCTCAGTGCCTCCATCGAGTGAAGTCACTGGAGTGATCCCTGGGGTGAATTTTAAATTTCCCATCCACTCATCAAGATTTCTCTTGAAGAGGGCCAGTGAGATGCTCTGCTTGACATGTATGGGAAGTCTATTCCATAACATGGGCAGTCTCTGGGTTATGAACCTGTCCCTCCAGCATGTTCTGTTAATTGGGGTAATGAGGTTGAGGTCTCTGGAGTGTGTGGTGCAAAGGGACTGGGATTTCTTTAGATGTAGCATTTCTAATAGAGACAGGTCAGACATGGCTTTGTAAGTCAAGCAGAGATCACCTCTAAGTAGGTGATATGAGACAGAGAATAGTTGGAGTTTTTTTAGTCTGTCCATATAAGACAAATGTTTAAGGCCTAGCATCCTCTTTGTGAGGTACTTTTGCAGCCTCTCCAGTTGTTACAGGTGTTTAGTGAGGTACATACCAAATGGAGCACTGTACTCAATGATTGGCTTAATGAGGGAACAGTAGAAGGAGGCAGTGACCTCTTTCTTCCTGGATGCAAAACCCTTAGTAATGAGATGTGCCACATAGAAGGACTTTCTGACCACAGTGGCAATGTGGTGGTCAAAAGAGAGGTTGCTGTCAACCTGTGTTCCCAGATCTCTTATAATACCTTCTGTGTTCAGTGGACTACCATTGATGTGGTAATTCATGGGAACCAGGTTTTTCCCAAAGGGGATGAAGACACATATTTTGGCATTGGGCTTAAGGCCATGGTTCTGACACCAGTCTTTGGTCTCAGTGAGGCCTTTCTGTAGGATGTCAACATCAATCGGGGGAGTTAATAATAGCTCCCAACTTACAATCATCTGTGAACTTTGTCAGCCAGAGTCCCTTCATGTTGGCCTGGACATCAGAGAAGTAGATACCAAACAGGAGACGACCCAGGACCAAACCCTATGGGACTCCACTTTTGACTGGTCAGCAGTCTGACTTGGAGTCAGCTACTTTCATACTGTGGGTTCTACCTGTGAGTCAGTTTGCAACCCACCTAGAGATATAGGGGTTGATGCCTAGCTTAGTGAGTTTTTCTATGATTCCTGAGTGGGGAATGGCATCAAAGTCCTTGTCCAGATCAAGGTAGGCTGTATGAACCACCTTTCCTTCATCCACAGCTCTGGTGACCGACTCAAAAAAGTTGATCAAGTTGAGCAGCCATGATCTACCCTTCACAAAACCAAACTGTGTGGGATCCAGAGTTTGGAGATTCCCTATATCCTTATTAGGTCCATGATGATGCATTCCATAGCTTTGCATATCAGACTCATCAGGCTAATAGGGTGATAGTTCCCAGGGTCTGTAGTCACTCTTCCTCCTTTGTGGAGAGGGATGACTGTAGCAATGCACCATTTGGTAGGGACAAAGCCTGAGGTGAGGCTGTGATTGAACAGGACACACAGGTGAGGTGCCAGTTCACTCTGTAGTTCATGTAGAACACAGCCAGGGATATTGTCAGGTCCAATAGAAGCTGTATTCTTGGCCTTGGACAGTGCTGTTTTAACCTGTGCAGCATTAATACTGGGTGCCTGGCAATCTACTGGTATTGTGACTTGTCCCTTGGGGGGAGGGGTAAAGTTGGCACTGAATCTGTCGGCCAGTATATTGGCAATATCTGTTGGCTCGGTATAGGAAGTACCATTGTGCAGTAGCTCAGACAAATCTAGGTATTGCCGTTGAGATTCTTTACATAACTATAGAAGGCCTTGCGGTTTTCTTTACTATCTGCTGCAATTCTGTTTTCATAGCTAGCTTTACAGGATTTGATGAGGGATCTCAGCTTTTTGTTGAGGCTGATAAGGGAGCTTTTTCAGTCTTGGGACTTCACCTTATTCTGGATCAGTTTCCTCCTTCTGTTGTAGAGTTAGTTTATGGCAGGGGACCACCAGATTGGCTTCCTTTTTTGGAGGAGTGTGTGTTGGTTCTGTTGGGTATGGCGAGATCTATGCATTTGTGTACGTGTTCGTACAGTCCATTAGTGTATGATTCGACAGTCATGCAACTGATCTCCATTTGCATGTGTGCTGTGAAGTTAGCCAGTTCTATTTTTAGGAGCCCAAAGTTAGCTTTGGAGAATTTTTCATGGTGTGGTTGTCCAATCTTACTGTGTAATGTTAACACACATGGCAGTTTGACCAATAGCAAGGCTACTAGGAGTGGCCCACACAGTGTCACCAACTAAATAGGCAAATACTCTCAAAACTTAAATATCTCTACACAGATCAGCCACAATGAATGGTTTAACTATATTTAACAATAAAAAATAAAAGAACAAGACAATACTGATATATATTCACAGTGGCATCAGAGTTCAAAACCACAGGAAATATTTAAAATTACATTGCAGTACAGGCTCACACAAATAAAAAAAATCTAAACCAAGCATTACTATATTCCTGACTGTATCTAGGAGAGTTATTATGTTCCCTAGAAACTTACTTCATTAAATTAAGGCAGATGTGGTGAATGGTTCTTTTCAGGTCCAAGACCGAATACAGAATGCTCTGTCTCACTAAGAGACTTATCAAATTAATATCTAAAATATTACTGCTGGGATAGCTTTCAGAATGACAATTTCTGGTCATCTGACTTACAGTCCTCAGGCCACCCCCCCCCCCCAATGCTAGAAGCTGGCAGCATTTAGCATCTACCTGTAAAAAAATATACAGACAAGGGCTTTTGCTCAGATCTTTAGGCAGATGCTGGAAGTCATAAAACAATTGGATTCCTTTCATGCTTCAAAAGTAGCAATTACTTCACTCCAAGGACAATACAGAAACCTTCCTTGTACAGACTTTGTGTCTCTAGCTGCATTGAAAACTTTTAAAGATAGCCCCTTTATTGCATAGCCTATAAAGTAATTTAATCCCAGATATTTTTCTAAAGTTTGCTGGACTGAGGTTAACCTCCTGTATTCCAGTTTCCACTGTTCTATATATATATATATATATATAAAGTTACAATGGTGCATGTATGTTTCTGTTCTCTTCCAGTACAGCCACTGTGGTTACATTTCAAACACAGCACTTTGCAGATACCTTTTCAGCACACACATCTGTACAAGCAGTTTGATATACACAAGACATACAGTTCTAATACATTTATAACATAAGCATCTTGTATAAATCATTTCAATATTCACCAATGACATATAATTATTTATAAGATTCCAGCTAGCTGTGCTGGCAGTATCTCCTTTCTTCACACCTACCTCTTGACATTACCTGATTGCCGGAATAAATTTATCTTCTCCCTGATGTACAATGAATAATCATATTCCACAAAAACTCTACTGTCCAACTTTTAATACTTTACCCTTTTGCTTTTACCACAGTTTTGTCAGGGTCAACTCTTTCTGCTGATCTGTTTGCATACTTACTATTAAAGGTCTTGGCTGCTTTCTCATGACCAGGTTTGGAGCACAAACACAGTATGCCCTTTCAATAAACAGGTAATGCTGTGAAATACCAGTGCAGTTGCTTATATGTGCCTTTATACTATTAATAGTCTGTTCTCCTTCTAATTTCTCTGGTACAGCAGAGAATCTCAGCATTTCCCTACATGCTTTATCCTCTAATTCTTCCATTTTTTTGAAACACCTCTTCTTTAGCAGTCTCATACTCAGCGAGCCTCTTCTTCATTTAATCTCTGATTTTAGGAGCTTTGT
Source organism: Protopterus annectens (assembly GCF_019279795.1). Taxonomy (NCBI): domain Eukaryota; kingdom Metazoa; phylum Chordata; order Ceratodontiformes; family Protopteridae; genus Protopterus; species Protopterus annectens. The sequence goes on from NC_056744.1 coordinate 1,151,836,621, forward strand.
CAGCTCATCTGAATATCTGTTTAAAGCTTTTTCCATTTTTTCCCAGCCTTTTGTTATGCGAGTTGACAAACTACTTTAATGTTTCATTTACTGTAATCAGCTCTGAGCACATTTGACTTCCTGTTTCTTCTCACTTACTGGAAGCCACGTCGTGCAACAAAGCTGGAGCTTGAACTTTTTTTTTTTTTTTTTTGCTGAACAGTTGCTGGATTCTTCCCAGTCATTGTTTTCTCTTTACCTTTTCTAGTCAGTATTCTTTCAGGTTCTCTTAGTTTCTTCTTTGCTAGAGTCCAGGCAGAGCACTTACTAGTTAGTAACTGAATTTATTAAGTCACATGAGTTCATGGCCTCTGTCTTTTAGTTTAATTTTTTCACAGTGGGAGAGATGAAGTTAAGTTGCTGATCAGTGTGCAGCCATCTTGGAAAATCTGAGTTACCCTGTCCTTGTGAAAAATAAGGAAAGGGGGAATGGCTATGAGAGCTTGTAACTCAAACTCTCCCAGCAGAGATGAGAGCGAAGAGGAAGACAGTTTTCAATGCTGGTTCAAAGGGAGGCAGTGAAGGTTTTTCAAGCACAAAATTAAGACTGGGGGGGGGGGGGTCTGGCCTGGTTTCCTTGTTGGGTTAAGATGTAGGACTCCCCTGAGGAAAAGCCTGACCTCTGCCCTAGCCATAAGTGGAGGGCTAAGAGGGAGGCAGGCATTGATAGTTGAGGTTTTATAGAAGTGTAGGCCAAACCTGACAAAACAAGTTCACACAGATATTGCATAACAGCATAGACTTGAGATAAGAGTGGGCCTGACAATGTTTGCGGCACCAAAAGGAAAACCTTTTCTATTTAGCAGTGTAAGACTTTCTAGCAGTGGGTTTCCTGGACCCTCATAGCCAATATAACTTTATTTAGGGAATGCAGGACAGAGATCAAGTAATTTGTGCCCAGAGTCAGGTAATTAAATTGCCCTGAAGGCAAGAGTAACAGAGGTGTAAACCTTCTTTCCCCATCTATCCATAGCCACACTCACTTTATTAGTAGGTAGGGCATTTGCACTTGGCATAAGCTTAAAGGGCTTATCAGAATAGAGAGAGATACTGCAGAAGGGTCTGCCACTCGGTTCTTGTATAAATATTTTAGGTTATTGGGCACCTTGTAAAGCCCATGTGGTCTCTTATGAGCTAGAGATTGAGAATCAGTCACAGAAGAGGTAGACTGAAAGGTGTCCTGAAAAGCCAAAAAAACAGGAGGGATATAAGAGGCAAGAGTACTCATCTCCAAGAGGGTGCAATACATCTTCTGAACATTGGATGCCTGCATGGATCGCCATTCAAAATGTTTTACCATATTCTTTATAGTCTCCCAAAAGGAAACTTCCTGAATGGGGGAATTCTGTGAGAGGGAGTCCTCTTCATCAGAGATTTGTCTTGGAGAATGCAGCTGAATAGTCCAGAGAATGTGAGGAGCCAGAGGAAAACCTGAAGAATCTGCTGCAAGGAGGACAGCTGGGTATGTGTAAGTACATGTCCTTCCAATCTAATGACACTAAGAAAGCCTCGTAAGATAAAAAAATAAAGTTCTTCAATGGGGCAATTTTCAATATAAATGATGGAAGCAAGGTATCAATGGCCAAATGAACAGTCTGATGGATGTCTAACCTGCATTCAGTATGGCAGAAAGACAGTCTGAGGATCCACTCTCATTCGCCCATCTATATACCACAATGCATATGAGCTGAGGTTATGTGTTGGACATATAAACTAGAGAAGGTAAAGCTTTATTTCCCCAGAGAGACATCAACAGTGACAACTCATTTGTCAGGAATACTGCAACTGTGATTTCAGTCACAACATCTCACAGTATATTTTTCTATCCCATTTTAAGTACTCCATCTTTGCTCTGTTGGAAGAGATGAAAGTGTCTACTGTGGGTTTATCAAAGACTGGGGAAGATATCTGAGAAGAGTAATCCAAATCATCCCCCTCACTGTCAGAGGAGCCTCTGTTCATCCTTTCAGGACAGTGTTTCCCCTCTTTTACAAGAGAACCCTCCAAAGATAGATTTGTAGAAGAGTACAAGCCTTGCAAAGCTTGTAATTGAATCATTCAGCCAAACTGATTCTTTGTGGAGGAAGGTCCTGAGACTCAGCTAGGGGAAAGAACCAACCTTGCATTTAAGACTGAGATGCCTGCAAACAGCCTAGGGCTTGTGATCTATGTATTATCTTCTGTGCCCTTTTAGAGAGTTTGTCTACCTTGGAGGTGCTAGCTTCAGGACAGAATTGCTGAACTTTAAACTCACAGTCAGCAAACTTCTTCATAAACACAATAATAGGCAACCCATCCTCCCTTTCAGAAATCGTGAAGTATGCTTTGGCAACAGACACTTGGGAATGAGTACACAATCCAGAAGCTGAATCTCAGTTGTTGGATCAATGGGATATGCTTTGTTCCTTAAGCACAACTTCTAAAGGAAAGTCAGGTGTTGATAGGCTCCAAGAAGGCTGCACACTGAGTAACAGCTTGTTTTTAGCTCTTTCAGTGTGAAATTAGAAACTTAGCAGAGAAGGCCAGTAGACTTGTGTTTATGGGTGAATTTCAGTAACTGCCTAGTAAGTACACTGCCTGGATGCCAAGATTAAAGAAATACTGAAGACCTAGAAAAAAAATCAGCTACAAAAAGTGAGGAAGAAACACGGACTAGGGAGAGTTTTGCAGCTGCTCAGCAAAAAGTAATGCAACCTTCAGACATGACTTCCAATAACTTACAGGACGACATAAGACAACTGCATACAGACCTGGTTAAAATAAACAAAACACCGATAGAGTATATTAACACAAACAAAAGGCTGGAACAAATGGAAGATGCTTTAAACAGATATTCAGATGAGTTGATAAAGCTGCAAAAGTCAGAGGTTGAAATGAAGAAAAGTCTGGCTGAATATGAGACTGCTCAGGAAGAGATGTTTCAAAAAATAATAGAATTAGAGGACGGAGCATGTAGGGAAAACTTGATATTTTCAGCTATACCAGAGAAGCTGGAAGGAACAGACTCCATTAAATTAATGAAAGCACAAATAAGTAGCTGGACTGGTATTCCAGAGCAGGATTTATTAGTTGAATTGGCACATTGTGTGTATGCTCCAAATCTAGCGATAAGAAAGCAACCTATAACTTTAATAGTAAGGATGCAATCCTACCAGCAGAAATAATTTATTTTGTCAAAACTGTGGCAGGAGGACAAAATACTAAAAGTAGCTGACAGCAGAGTGTAGAGAATGATTACTCATTGTACACCAGGCAAAAAAGAAGTAAAATCATCCCTATATTCAGAGAATGCCAAGATGCAGGTGTGAAATTTAAACTGCTATATCCAGCTGTCTTCAAGGTATTCTTCCCTGGAGGGACAAAATCATTTTTGATGAAGTACATGCCAAGGAGGAAATACACAAGTTTGTCCAACAAAAACTGAGCTGTGAAACAGAAGGAGATTCAGCTTCTCACTCCTCCGGTAATAAAGACCACAGAGAGACTGCACCTGTGAAACCTTTTCCAGTATTTCAAAGGAAAATATTGGAGAGAAGGAAGGGAGCATGAGAGTTGACTAGTAGAATTGAGAGTATGTTGGAAATGAAGCAGAGACAGGATCTGGGTGATGGAGAACAGTAACATAATAAGTAATGATGTGGGATTACAAAGCATTAATTATATTTGTGAAATGTGATAGCACAAGGAAATCTGGAAACATTGGACTTCTTCAATATGTGTTTGCTGAATGGGGGACTCAAGTATATGCCCTACTTCATGTCATTAATGTTCGGAAAAATGCTTTGGGGAGGGGAAGAGAGGGGAGAACTTGGACTGTAAGTAAAGAAAACACCTTCTTTTCTTAATAGTATTGTATCTGTGTTGCATTGTTTTCTTTACATGCTATTTTTGGGTGTAATGGGGATTGTAAATAGGTGTTTTTATTTTTCTCCTCTTCTCTTTTTCTACTTGTGGAGTTTTGAAAAACATAGGTAATGTAATGATTACCAAAAAAAGGAGCCTGGTTAAGGGGGCATGACAAAGTTCAAATTGATGTGCTTCTTTTTCATTCTTGCATGGAAAGATGAGTGATTACAGACATTTGTTTTAAAACAGAGAGCAAGTACATGAAAAAAGAATACTGAATATTATAAGGTTGTTTTTCTAGCCCTTGCAAATATCTATACTAAGTAGCTTTTCTACAGCTTGTCTCCATGGAGACAGTCTGGTGGAAGGTGATTGGCTGAAGGAAAAGAAAAAAACCATAGAAACTGGCTAACGCATAATGTTCTCTGAAAACAATCAGGGTTTTCCCAGGTGTGACAGCTTTAAAGATAATACAAAACCAGTTAGACTTGAAGTAAACTTCTCTCAGTTTTTTACTGCATTGGGGATACTAATATAAACAGTTGCTTTTATTTTTTTCTTGTTCACCTTTCTTTCTTTTTCTTTGTCCAGTTTTGAAAAATGTAGACACTGCAATGAAAAAAGAATGAGGAGAGGAGGAGATGGGGGAAGATCACAAGGGTCTGTTTAATAGAGTATGACAAAATAAAAATCAGTGTGCTTTTTCCCATGCTTGCATGGGGAAATGACTGGGTAAAAACCATAGGCATTATCCAGTAACAAGTTTATTACAAAGCATGTAAATGAAAAAGAATATTAAATACTGTTAAGTCTTTCTTTCTGATAAACAAGGTACTCTTAGCAGTTCAGTGTCTGGTTTGCATGTCACTAGAAGACAATTTGATAAAGAAAAATGGCTTGGAGAAAGTGTTTACTGAAAGCATTCAAGCGTTTTCTCAACACAGAGTTATATAAAAAATTAAATAGCATTTATTAATAGCACAGGCTGTATCATGTGTCTTAGCATGACTAACCTTTCTTTTTGGTTAATTTTAGCCTGCCTGTGTAGCTATCAACTTAGAACTTATTTATATTAGGAAGCAAAAACTTCAATATTTGAAGATGTGCATAGTTTTGTGTTATTGTAAAGTTCGTAAGTTTTAGGAGGGTTTTTTGGGGAGGTTGTTTGTTCTGTTTGAGGGCTTTCAAAAAAGGAAAAAGTTATGCAAGATGTGACAAAGGCACAAATGGATATAACATAAAAGACCAAACTGCCGGACAGTATATGCATGTAACACAAAAGTTGGAACTAGACATTTAGCAAAACAGCAGCTATATATAAAAGGTGGTAATAATAACTATATAAGAAAATGATGCTTTCTGTAATGTCTTTCAATCTAAATGGTCTTACAGATAAAAATAAAAAAGAAAGAGTAGTGAACTATATTAAAAAATGTAGAGTGCAAATAGCTATGCTACATGAGGCACACCTGGAAAGAACTGAACATGTGAATTTGATAAAGAAAGGTTTTCACGATGGTTATTCAGCGGAATATTTGGGGCAAATGGAAAAAGTACTTATTTTAATTGCAAGAGGAGCTCCAATAGTGATAGAAAAGGAAAAAAAAAGATAATAACTGAAGATACATAGTATTAAGGGGCTACTGGCTAGGGAGGAGGATTACACTGGCATGCATTTACACCATCCCTAAAACTGCTACAATGGAGTTTAAGAACATTTTGGGAGAAATAATCAGCTTTTCAGCAAGGAATATTACTTATAGGTGGAGACTGGAATTTGGTTTGTAACAGCGAATATGCGTCTGGGGGGTCTAGAAGAGATAATATAACAAGGGAGGGTAGATTTTTGTAGAAATTTATGAAAATGTTTGGCATGGAAGATGTGAATTCAGTACTAGGAGTTCTAGATTGATTTTATCTCTCACAGGAACATGTGCACTTAACTGAAGGTCTTGAAATGCACCCAATAACTATTTTGGATCATGCACCAATAACAACTAAAATAAAAACATAGTGAAATGTAAATGAGACACTGGTGCTTCCCCACCTACAGGTTGAAAAGAGAGGATTTTAAAGAATGGGTTGTGGACTTATTTCAGGAACTACTAAAGAAGACAGATTGGTCTTCTGAAAACATAGCTAAGCAGTGGGATAAAATTAATGTAGAGTTTAAAACTAGGTTGGAAATCAAAGAAGGGGAGATATGGATAAACAGTAACAAGAATTATTTAGAGGGATTGACAAATGTTAAAGTATTGCAAAATAGGGGAAATCTGTCAGAACAAGAAAAGGAGCAACTGCAGAATGCTAAACAGAAAATAAAGGATTACTTTGATAATATGCTATGATAATATGTTAAGCAACTGTTTTATGATGATAATTCTAGAGCACAAAAACTTTTAGCACAACTCAGGCAACAGAAAGTGGAAAGGGTAGTCACCAAGCTTAGGGAGTCTATAACAAGGAAGATAACAAGCGATCCTGTAGGAGTATTAGAAATATTTTCGAATTTTTATGAAAATTTGTATAAAGCAAAGAAATATGGAAATCAAGAAAAGGTAAAAATTGAAATGTTTATGGAAGAATTAAATATGCTAAAGTTAGTGGTAGATGAGGCTCAATTACTAACAGGATAGGAAGGGATGAGATAAAAATGGCTATGTATAACAAATCAACAGGAAAGTCCCCAGGAATAGATGGCATTCCTGTGGAAGTTTGGAAGTTAGGAGGGAAAAAAATGATAAAGATCTGGAAGGTTTTGTTTAACAGTATTTTAAGAGGAGGACAATTTCCAGCATCCTGGAAGAAGGCGGTGGTAATGGTAATACCTAAAAGGGTAAAGATCCATCGGATCCAGCATCATACAGCCCTATTTCATTACTAAACCATGATTATAAAATTTTTATGTTTATAATGGCTTAAAGAATGGCAAACGTGATACCAAAATTGATAGATACAGATCAGTGTGGTTTTGTGGAGGAGATGCAAACATTTGACAATATTAACAGAACATTGATGATCCAGAGGGAAGCAGAATGTAAGAAAGTACCACTTTTATTGGTGGTTCTTGATAGTGAGAAAGTATTTGACAGAGTAGACTGGGACTTCATGAGCAGGGCAATGGAAGCATTTGCTTTCCCAGATACAATTATAAGGTTGATTAGAAGAATATATGAGGGTTCGGAGGCACACATTAAAGTGGGCGAGGTCCTCTCTGATAATTTCTGCTTGAGTAAAGGAACCAGGCAGGGTTGTCCGCTTTCCTCTTTGTTTGCATTATATTTAGAACCACTGGCAAAGAAAATAAGGGACTCAGAAATTCAAGGATATAATTGGTATGGTAGTCAGGAAAAGCTGGCTCTATTTGCAGATATTATTCTGTACATGACAAAACCAGAAAGGGACATTACCGTGTTGTGGCACATTTTAAGACCATTTCATATCTTCTCAGGAGACAAAATTAATGAAGCTAAAACAAAGGCAGTAGTGGTAAATTATGTACCCACACAAGAATTGGTCCAACAATATCCATATTTATGGGGACATGATAAAATGAATATGTAAGAGTATGGATTAGAAATTACTCTGTGGTGGCAGCTAAGGATATGTGGGAAGAGACTAAACAGAAGATAATACACAAATTGAGAAACTGGAAGTTTTGTTATATGGATATGGATACTAAGATACAAGCCATTAAAATGTTTTTAGTCCCTTTAGTCTTATACACAGGTCAGACATACTTAACTGGAGGAGAAATTGTGGACAGCAATTAAAAGAGAGTTGAAGGATTTTATCTGGGTAGGCAAGACACCAAGGGTCAAGTGGGATAAGCTGAGTCTACCAACAGAACAAAGTGGACTAGGATTACCTAATTTGAGGGGGTATTTTAGAGCAACTCAGTTAAGGCTCATACATAGCAGAGGCAGAAAACTATAATTCAAAGTGGAAAGGGATGATGACGCAGGGAGGAAGCTCAAGAAATAAGAAGAGATTGGGATTTTGGATGCAGACTCTTAAGAACAACCAAATCATATATAGTATTAATAAAATAGCAGGGAGTATTCTAAGAACCAAAGCAGTATGAGAATGGAGAAGAGAGATTTTGCTGATAGGGTTGACTGTGGTCAGGGATACAAATAATAAGCAAAAGGGGGCTGGAATTTATTGGAGAAAATTGGCAAAGGAACTAATGTATTGGGAACAAATAACTAGAAAGGGAAAGGTAATAGAATGGGAAGGGGACAACATTTTATTTGGACTGCAGGTTAGAGACTGCCTTCCCTATCAAGGATTGATATGACTATAGGCAAAGGGAAAGAAATAGGGGGCTCCTAAATGAAAGACCAGCACTGGTAGAGTTTTTAATAGAATGTAGACCAGAAGCTGCCATTAAAAAAGGAATACTTAGTAAAGCATATAAAATACTGCAGGATAATTACAAGAAGCAATCAGAGGAGATTAAACAGGATTGGAAAGAGAGATTGGATAAGCAATTCACAAAGAGATAAGGGAGATATATGTATATCTCCCAAATATGCAACAAAGTCTAAAAGATTTAGGATCTTTGCCTGGAAATGTTTACATAGATATTTTTATACCCCAAGTAGACTCCAAAGAATGTTTCCTCTGGTGGATAGCAAATGCTGGTGGTGTGATGGGCAAGAAAGAAGTAACTGGGAACATATTTTTTGGAGGTATGATGAGCTGGCAGACTTATGGGATTCCCTGCGGGCTGCTCTGTTGGAGATGTGGGTGGGTGGATTGGACTGACTGGGGAGATGATTTTTTGAGTTATGCTATAGAACTGGAATTGCCTAGACATAGTAAAGCCTTGCTGAGTCTAATTATGGTGGCTGCCAAAAAAGCAATTACTAGAAAATGTAAATCATAGTCTACACCAACTTTACTAGCAGTAGTGGATATAGTAACTGAGATAAAATAACTGGAATTGGGATCTTCAGAAAAGGGGTGGAGCAAACTACACAGAAAAAATTGGAATTATGGGAAAAGTATATGCAGAGCAGGAATGAGGTTTAATCAGCATAATTTGAATGAGCTATATAATACTTAACTGCCAATGACTAGAATGTTTATAAGTGATTAGTAATGTTTACAACTACAGTTGTTTCAATGGTGTCTATGATGTAAACTGTTTACAACTAAAGTGATTTCATTTTGTATGTTTTTCATTTATATAAATGTAAGCTTGCCCTTGTCACATGTGGAAATTTAATAAAGATGGAGGAAAGTCAGGTGTCCAATCTGGAGTCTTCATATATGCCTCACTTGAACCTAAACCTTCAAGTCTTACTAAGACAACTAATGCCAAGCCAATAACCCACACCTCTCTCTCTACCTCTCCTTAAAAAGGCTTCTTTTGTGGGAGGATGTTAGAGGCCAAAGATGCACCTGAGGACACCATGGCAGGCCAGATGAAAGCCCCTTGCTTCTTCCTGTCCAAGCAATTCTACAACAAATGCTGCCTAATTTGTAAGTTTTCAAGGTGAATCCCTAGCAGATCATCTAGGTCATACTCTGGAGTAAACATGATTGCAATTATCTGTGGTTGTGAGTAAACATGATTGCAATTATCTGTGGTTGTAATCTATCTGCCAAAACAGCATTTACCTTTCTTAGGCCCCAACATTCCTTAATGCAAGTCTAACATCAATCTAGGAAGACGAAAATTATACCAGTCAAGGCAAGTAAAAAATAAAAAAGGCAAAGAAGAGTTCTGTAATGGGATACTTATTCATCCCAACTTCTGGAAAAGACATAGTCACATCAAATTATGGATACCAATACTGTGAAAAACACACTACAAAGTGCAGCAAGAAAAGCTAATATGGTATGTGCAGTTTTATACTGGATATGTCCTGTCATCCCAGACAGAAAGGCAATCATCATTTCTGGAAGAGAGAGTGTTGTGCTATGAAGTCAGACCAAATGTCCAGTCTTTTGTGGCTGAATTCTCAGTAGTCAGGATTACAGCAATAACAATCTAAATGAAGAAAATTTAAAGATGATAGTGGTTCACTGCACTTTTTATTTGGCATACAGTCTTGCGTCTGAGTACTAGAAATGGGCTAGCCCATGCCACAACATCTTAGAGCAGATGTCTGCAGCTGTTTTCTGTATGTAATGACTACTATTGCAACAATGGGCTAAATAAAGAACTTCAGCAGTTATATGAGTGTATGGTGACTATGATGTCATAGACACCCCACAGACCATATGGAACTACAAAGACAGTGGCAGTCCTAACCAATAAGATGATGAGGCTACACTCAGCAGTAGGGAAAAATAATGCTTGGACCCAAAAGGTGCTACTCAACAGTGTTTCTGGCCTGTTCTCCCTTATTCTTTGTAACACCCTCGGGGTCAATGGAGATCAAACAAAACTTGCCCAATGCTCTTTTGTGCACATCCTCTGTGGAATATTTGTTGAGTTGTCCACTTCGGGGTATATCCTACTTATGGACTAAATCCAAAAACACCATTCTTAAACATTTAATTTATTGCAATTTGTTAATGGTATGTATACTGATGACCCTTTATAGTCATGACCTGGGCACACAGTGAGCTACATTACAATCAAAATAAAATATGTTTTTGTTACTGTTACAAATATGAACATACATGAATTACCGATGCTAAACAATAAGTTACACAGAGTACTGCCATGCACTTGTTTGGTACTAGTAGGGTTCAGCTTTAATTGAATGGTCTGCCATATTATTCTGTGATGGAAAATACTGTGCAGGGGGTTGCATACCTGCCTCCTGCAACAGTTCTAATACTTTTATTTCTAGTCTGCACAGCAGATGTGAAATAGTTTGCCCTTGCCACAGCACCATAGTGGTGTGCTCTAGGATTTGCAAACTTCCATATTGTAAATGTGCTTCAAGGCTCCAGTGGGTAGGAAGACTGCTATCACTTCTTTAATATGATATGTTATTTTTATGAATGCCTTGTCCCAACCCCTTGCACTATCAGATTCTCCATATTGGCTGTCTGTGATGAGAAGTCTATTGTAAAGGTCCAAGACCATGGTTCCACCCTAAAGGGCACACTCAAATTTTGGTAAATATTCCCTCTCTGCTAAGCAGTTTTCTTCTTTATGCACAAAGCAGGGGAAAACTGGTGTATAGGGAGTGTGCATGCTGGTACCATCTGATTCTAAGATACCAGTACAGATTCCTCAAAGATAACATTGGTCCAAAAGGAATTCCCTGGCAGTACCTTGATTGTTAAGCAGCAATATTTCTAAAATAAGGCAGGAAAAGGACCTCACCTGCTATCAAGAAAGCTCTCTTCCTGTCTGCATCCATTAACGCTATTAGAAAGATGACTTGTGTTGATGGGTTGAAGTGGGCCTTTTGGAGGTTTAAAGACAACTCCACAGACTGAAAGCAGCGCATTATCTCCTGCATGGATAAGACCTGCATGAGATACAGTCACATCAAGGTAGGAGTACATAAGAATTACCTTTGCCCTGCAAAAGCAGATGAATGGTGCTAAATACTTTGTGCAAGAGTACACAAGCCAAGAAGCAAGGATGAAGTAATGGTAATGAGTGCCCCTGCTTCAAATCTTAAAAAATGCCTGCCCCTCTTAGCTACATGGATGTGAAGATAGACAATGTGTAGGTTTAACAGCACTGTATGGGTTCAAGGGAGAATCAATGGCAAAAGGTTATGCAAAGACAGCATTTTGAATTTGGGCCACAGATAAACCTGTTCACCCTGCAAAAGTACGGAACAAGTCTAGGACCCTTCGTTCTTTGGGGCTACAATAATCTGGAATAGAACCCTTTATTTTTCCTGGGGCCCCCTCCAACACCATATGTTCTTTATTTGTAAAGGCATGAAGTACTGCAGGTATTTTTGGACATGTGGAATGCCAGTGAACTTTGGTTACTTCAAAGTAAAAAGCAAAAAGAAGCTTGAACAACCAAGGCAGTCTGAATAAAAGCAGTTTTAATCCACACAGTAAGTGCTTTCAAATGCAAGTTTTTTTGTCAGATTGAATAAAAGAGCATCATACAATTCAAGTTAATATACTATTGCACAGCCAATAGAAACAATGTATTAATCATCTAGGTAAATCTCTAGATTTCAAGACTGGCCTTAAAGAGACCCTGTCATTTAACCCTGGCTTCCTATCTGCACACAACTTACAAATCCAAAATATTTCCCTTTCTTCAGCAAAATTAACAAAATCACCACCTCTTAGTCCTTTGTACACAACTTCTACCACCTTAAACTTAAAATAGTGAAAATAACCTGATTCAAAAACATGCTTAGCGAGGGCAATTGTTAAATCAGCCCTTTTTATAGCATAGTTACGCTTGCGAATATGTTCATAGAGCATTCTGTTTGATGTGTTTGAAAGTGCTTACTGTGTGGATTAAAACATTTATTCAGACCGACTTGGTTGTTGGAACTTATTTTTGTTTTTTTTACTTTGAAGTCAGTTATTTTGAGAAGCTCCTACAGGTTTCCTGACTGGAGGTATTTTTTTCTTTTGGAACTTTGGTTACTATTGAAATTGTATCCTTATCCCTTTTTATGAACTATGGGACCTACATGTCCAGTGTAATGCCTTTCCAGGATTTTGCAAGAAGGCCAGCCTGCCTTCTATTCTTGATTGAGATAGGAATGGAGGAGGGTTGAAGGTGGGGACCACACATTTAGTTTCATCTTGTCACTTTTTTCCACATCTGCCCTTTTCTTTTTGGGCTTGCTTTTGGTGGGATAATTTCTATTATACCTGCAGGGTTTGGAATGAGAAAGAGGACTCTGAAACAGATTTATATTAGATAATCTAAATCTACTTACCTCAAACCTGTATTCATCAACACAGAAACAGTGAAACACACTTCAGCGAACATCGAACATTTTACTAGGGTAATTACTTGGCTACTATTAATAACATAGCACTCATTGCACTAAATCAAACCAACAATTTGGGGGACTGCACCCCCCACCAACTATATATACCAACTTGGAGATCGCACTATGGTGGAGAAAAGGGCAAAGTTGTGGTGTTGGCTAATTGCTTCCCTTACCCTAGGAAAGTCTGTCATTTGCAGAAGTGAATTTTGCTGTTTCAGCGTCGATGAATACAGTTTCGAGGTAAGTAGATTTTGATTATCTAATATAGACCCCTTTGAAACACTACATAGTTTTCTCCTCTCTTTCATTTCCTTTGACATCTTCTCTGTGGGGGGGGGGGGGACAAAGTGAAGCTCATTATCCAGAGAAGCATCCAGCAACTCCACTTTCACATATTCTGGAAGGCAGCCAATTTCTCTGCTACAGATTTCTAATCACTGACCCACGAACACCAACCCTGCAAAATGTAGCTACAGCATTGCAACCCTACTGCACAGAGTGCCAGGCAATCTGGTAATGGAGAATGCTTCAGTCAAGTATCTCCTTTATTATGTCCTTATCGATCCACTCTGCCTTCTGTCTTGGCTAACTGAAGAAATTCTCAAATTGCAGCATAGAAGAATGACAATAGAGGGGCCCAAGGGCCAGGGTGGCTGAGGTGCAGGTCTCTTTCCCCAAAACAATCAAGTGCTCTATTCTACCCATCACTTTTAATGGGGTTAATGGGTACAGTCACAGGATTATTATGCAAATATTTGTAAGAGTCATGGATCCTGTAAAACCAGTATGGCTGCCATGAAGCAAGATGCTGGGAATAGTACAGTTGTGTAAATTTACCATAAATGTAGATGTTCGAGTGTCTTCACTGTTGCAGTCATCACTGTAGGGTTCTTCCTGCCGGCAGGCAGTCCTCGGTCGGCCAGAATCGCAAAGTCTGGGTCCAGCGTCGGCTGTTCAGTCATGCTCCCTGACGTCAGAGCGCCTGGAGTACAAAGCTGCCAGCCGACACCATGTTCTCCAGTTTTTCTTGCCCCAGATATCAGGTGCCTAAAAATGAAGGCCAATAGTAAAAACCCAAAAATAACATACCACAAACCCCATAGCCTGTAGCAAATACACCTCAGAAGAAAGGTCAAGTAGGTAAGCACACTAGTGTAAGTATAAGAGGGGACAGGAGGGAGGGTAACCCAGACTGCAACAGTGAAGACACTCGAACATCTACATTTATGGTAAGTGTACACAACTGTACTATGTTCATCATGTTTCACTGTTGCAGTCATCACTGTAGGGTTGAATCCCAAAGCTGAGATAAGGGGTTGTGGTTATAGAGAAGAAGGGGCAGCTAGAAGGCCCTGCAAGACTGCAGAAGCAAAGCCTGCCCTAGACTTAGAGTAAAGAGGGAGATTATAGTGCTTAGAGAAAGTATGCACTGAACTCCAAGTTGCAGCTTCCAAAATATCTTTGGTAGGTACTCCTGAGAAAGGCAGCTGAAGTAGCAGCAGCTCTGGTAGAGTGAGTCCTAATTTTTCCTGGGATTTGCTTTCCATGATGAGAGTAACAAAATCTGATTCCATGCACAATCCATTTAGAAATGGTCTGTTTTGAAATGGCTTTGCCTTGGGAGTTTGTTGCATAAGAAACAAACAGTTGCTCTGTTTTCCTGATATCCTTGGTTCTGTCCAGGTAAAAAAAAGTTGTCTGTGTACATCCAAGGAATGCAAGATCCTTTCCCCCTTATTTTATGGATTAGTGAAAAAAGTTGGCAGGTGAATAGTTTGATTTAAAGCCACTTTGGAAACCACTTTAGGCATGAAAGTAGGATTAGTCCTTAAAGACACCCTGTCTTGGTGAAAAATAATGTAAGGTTCCACAGCCATGAGTGCTTGTAACTCCGAGACTCTCCTGGCTGAAGTCAAAGCCAGTAGGATAGCTGTCTTCCATGATAAATACTTAATATCAGTTGTGGCAGCAGGCTCAAAAGGAGGCAGAGTGAGTTTTTCCAGAACATAGTTGAAGTCTCAGGCAGGTATGGGTGGTGTCCTAGGGGGCCTTAAATTCTTTGCTCCTCGTAGATATCATTTCAGAAGTGGATGCGAAAAGAGTGGAGGGTCTGTATTGTAATGTGCAGAGATAGCTGAGGCATGAATTTTTATGTAGGAGAAGGATAAACCCTTATGTAGCATGTTTGTTAGGTAAAGCAAAATGAGAGGGATATTAGGAATGAGAGGATCTGAATCCTGAGCATGCATCCAGGTGCAAAATCTCTTCCATTTACCGTCATAAGATTTTCTAGTGCTAGGCCATCTGGCTTCTAAGATAACATCCATGACCTTTTTGGGAAGAAGAGGATTAATCATAGATCCTGAATTCGCCAGGCTGAGTGTTTTGACATGAGAGTGCAAAACCTGGCCCTGGTGTTGGGACAATAGATTGGGAATCTGAGGCAAAATCCAAGGTGGTTCCTGAGATAGATTCTTCAGTGTTGAGTATCAGAATTGATGAGGCCAGTTTGGGGCCAGTAGAATCATCATCTTGGGCTTGTCCTGCTTGATCTTTAATAACACCCGTGGTAGAAGAGGTAGTGGTGGAAAGGCATACCCCTTGAGGTTTTTCCAATTGAATGATAGTGCATCCACTTTCCATGCTAGCTTGTGAAAAGTCCTTGTGCAAAAAATCTGAAACTGGTGGTTGAGGGGGGATGCAAATAGATCTATGCCCGGGCAGCCCCAGGCTTCTGTAATCGTCTTGAATATGTGGGTGTCTAGCATCCACTCGTGTGGGTCTGACGGGTTCCTGCTCAGGCTGTCTGCCAAAGTATTTTGTTTCCCTGGCAGGAACTGAGCTTGAAGATCCACTTTGCAAGCTAGTGCTGTGTTCCATAGAGTCATGGCTAGTCTGCAGAGGGGGTAGGAATGTGAGCCCCCCCCTGCTTGTTTATGTACCACATAACTGTGGTGTTGTCTGTTCGTATCAGTAGTTGCCCTGGTTGTAGAAGATCTCTGAAAGCCAAGAGGGCATTCTGAACAGCTAACATCTCTTTTAAATTGATATGTAGGTGCTTCTGATCCTCTGTCCAAAAACCTTGCAGGCCCTTTCCCTGCAAGTGGGCTCCCCATGCGTAATCCGAGGCGTCCGTGGTTAACACTTGGCTGGCTGGAGGTAGACTGAAGACTTTGCCCTTGTTGTGAAGACATGCCATGGTCCACCAATGGAATTATTTTGTAGGCAAGGCAAGACAGCAATCTGTGTGTCTAGACTGTGGTAATGCTGGGACCATACACTTTTTAGGTACCATTGTATTTTTCTCATATGTAGTCTTGCATTTGGTATGAGAAGGATGCAGGAGGCCATGTAACCCAAAGCCTGCAGGAATTTCCTTGCAGTAAGCTGAGTTATAGAAGCCAAGGTTTTGAAAATGGAAGCCAGCTGTAGTTGTTTTTCGGATGTCAGGAATGCCATCTGGGTTGTTGTGTTTAAAATAGCACCCAGAAAAGTTATCTGTTGTGTGGGGGTCAAATTTGACTTTTTTATGTTTACAGTGAATCCCAGGTACTTGAGAAGATTTTGAACAAATTCCAGGTGCTGGAGTAAAACATCCTTGCTGTCTGTTGAATAAGGTAGTCGTCCAGATAAGGGTAAATTTGAATACCCTTGAGTCTGCAATAAGCTACTACTGGTGCCAGGCACTTGGTGAAGACCCTGGGCGCAGTAGACAAGCCAAAGGGCAGCACAGAGAATTGGTAATGTTTTGAGCCGGCCTTGAACCGGAGGTATTTTCTGCACTCCTGTCTGATAGGGATGTGTAGGTAAGCCTCCTTTAAATCCAATGTCACCATCCATGCATTTTTGCTCAACATTGGCAGGAGCTGCTGCAGAGTAAGCATTTTGAACTTTGGTATCTCCAGGAAAGTATTTAAGACTGACAGATCCAGGATGGGTCTCCATGAGTTTTGCTTTCTGGGAACTAGAAAGAGCCTTGAGTAAAAGCCTTGCCCCATCTCTGATTGTGGAACCAGTTCTATGGCCCTCATAGCCATGAGGGATCCCACCTGGTTTAATGCCTCGGACCATTGGTGTTTTGGTAGGTCTGGCCATCTTGTGTGGTCTTGGCAAGGTATGAAAGTGGAATCTGTAACCTCTTGAAACTACATCCAGAACCCACTTGTCTTGGGTTATTGTAAGTCCAATTTTGTTGAAAAAGGGAGAGTTTTCCTCCTAGAGGGGCATCCAGGAGAGAAGTTCCTGGAGCCATGCAGGGGGAGTCATTGAGCCTGCTTTCTGTAAGATTGAGGTCTGTCCTCTCCACCTCTGGAGGTGGAAGCACTCCACTGTCTAGGTCTGTAAGAGGTCTGTGTTTGAGGCCTCCCTCTGGTGCGCCTATATCTACCCCTCTGAGACCTGTCCGAGCTGGGAAAAGACCAATTTTTTGTTGGCCAATTTCTGCTAAATCTAGGGGGCTGAACTTGTAAGAAATCCTTAACCGTTTGCATGGATTTTGCCTTAACCTCCATTTTCTTTATCACCTCTTCAGCCTTAGGCCTAAACAAAACAATATGCTGAACAGGAGCATCCAGTAACTTGGCTTTCACTTGATTTTGTTCCTTTAACCAAGCATGTCTTCTAATGACTGTGCCAGAGGCAGCCGCCCTGCAAGAAGCCTCCAAGGCATCCAAACCACAGTGTAAACAATGCTTCCCCACTTGTTCAGTAGCATGCATCAAATCATGTAATTCCTTATTATCTGCACATGCAGAAATGGTACCCAACTTTTGTTTCATAACAGACAGTAAAAATTGCTGATATTTTAGCATATGAAATTGGCAATTTAAAGCCCTAACTGATAAAGTAGCAGAAGTATAGACTTTTTTGCCCCATCTCTCCAAAGCTCTGGAATCCTTATCTGTCGGAATAGGATTTTTAGCAGAGGCAGCCTTAACCTCCTTTGGACTCTGAGAATTGGTTTCTGGATCAGCAGTAGGATTTTTTTAAAGGAACTGGTGGGAGTCAGGAACCCTGTAATATCTGTCGGGCTTAGCAGGGGCTGGAGGAAAGGAGGAGTTAAATTAGCCTCAGAAAAGGCATCATCCACAATATCCAAAATAGGAGGAATAGCCAGGGGTCTATGTTGGGGAAGAAGAAGGAAATCCCCGAACCTTCTCTTAGATTCCAAGTACTCCTGTCCCTCCCAGTGAAAATGTTCCCTCATGTCATGTAAAGTTTCCCCAAAAGAAAAATCCTCAGGGGGAGAAGCTGAAGGAATCGATTCCTCAGCATCAGAGTCCTCATAAGGAGGGAAAGAATATTCCTGCTCAGAGGAAGACACTGAAGAAATAGATGCCTGATCAGAAGATTCATAATCCAACTCTTGTCTTGGCCTTTTGTCTGGAGGGGGATGTGAACCCCTAATCATGGTTAGCAAGTCCTCCGCCATTTTAAGTAACTGTTTCTGGGATTTGGGTCCCAGATCAGAAGAGGCCTGGGCTGGTGACTTAGATTTAGAAGGAGTCTTTGTCCTTGGTTTTGTCTTTATCAGAAGCTGTGTTGGCCTGAAAACCCCCTCGGAAGCCGGTACCTGCACAGCGGCTTTGGACCCATCCGAGGGAGCATTGTCCAAAGGTCCTGCAGCTGGAGTGCTCAAAGGCCTAGTTGGCTCCTCGTGGGAGTCCGTTTTGGCTATCGGTTCCGAAATGGCCGACGACAGGGGCTGCGAAAGTGCCTCACTGACTATGGCCAAACCTGAAGCTGGCTCTGGTTGTGAAACGTTGTCTGATTTGGACCTCGGAGGCCTGTCCTTATCCTTGCGTCGTTTGTGAACTCCGGTAGTCAGAAGCATGTCCGACGACATTTTATAATTAAATCGCCTATCAAAGTAGTGAAAAGCAAAATCGTACCGCCGCTTAATCGTACTTTGGTTAAATCTAGCACAAAACCGACAACTAGCTACATCTTGGTCAGGGCCTAAACAAGGAATACAGTAAGAATGGAAATCCTTATGAGGTATTTGCTTCCCAAAAGAAATGCAATTATTAACTTTTTCTGACATTGGACTGGAGCAAGAAAAAAGTTTCCCCAACGGGGTACTTAGCTTTGAGAAGTCAGTCAGTCTTTGGACTGAAGCACGAAAAAATATCAGGAGTCAGCTGACCAGCACTTGTGAACTGCTTTCACCGCACGGCAAGAAAGACTGGAGAACATGGCGTCGGCTGGCAGCTTTGTACTCCAGGAGCTCTGACTTCAGGGAGCATGACTGAACAGCTGACGCTGGACCCAGACTTTGGGATTCTGGCCGACCGAGGACTGCCTGCTGGCTGGAAGAAAGTACAGTTTTGTACCTACCATAAATGTAGATGTTCGAGTGCTAATACAGCTGCAGTCATAACAGATGGGTTCTCCTGCCGTCAAGCGGGTCCTCGGTCGGCCGAATTCCAAAGTCTAGGTCCGGCGTCGGTTGTCGTCGCTTCTTCCCTGATGTCAGTGCGACAGGGGTATAAAAGAACCAGCTGACGCCATTTTCTTCAGTTTTTCTTGCCCCAGATGTCAGGTGCCTCCAGAAGGAAGGCAATACATAAATTTGTGTAATAAAGCAGTGCAATATAATCAAAATATAGTAGTTGCAAGCAAATACACCATAAATGAACACCCCAATCAGGTTGTATGAGGATGTGTTAGCCTATAGGCCTGTCCCAAGAGGGGAAGGAGGGAGGGAAACCTGGACTGGAGCTGTATTAGCACTCGAACATCTACATTTATGGTAGGTACAAAACTGCACTATGTTCTTCATGCATACAGCTGCAGTCATAACAGATGGGTAGAATCTCAAAGCTAAGAAAGGGGTGGTAGGCACTAGGTGGAACTAGGAGGAGCCAGGATGCCCTGCAAGACTGCAGTGGCAAAGCTTGCTCTAGTTTTGGAGTATAATGGTAGGTGGTAGTGCTTGGAGAAGGTATGCACAGAACTCAAAGTGGCTGCTTCCAAAATATCTTTGGTAGGAACTCCTCTGAGGAAAGCTGCAGAGGTAGCTGTGGCCCTTGTGGAGTGAGATCTGATGCCTGCAGGTACAGTTTTGCCATGAAAAGAATAGCAAAAGTGTATGCAGTGGGCTATCCATTTTGAGATTGTCCGTTTCGAAATTGGCTTTCCTTGAGCTCCTACAGCATAGGACACAAAGAGCTGTTCTGATTTTCTGAAAGGCTTTGTTCTGTCCAGATAATAACATAGTTGTCTGTGGATGTCCAAGGAATATAGTAATCTCTCCCCTTTGTTTTGAGGATTAGGATAAAAGGTAGGTAAGTGTATGGCCTGATTCAAAGCTACCCTGGATACCACTTTAGGCATAAAGGACGGGTTGGTTCGTAAGGAAACTCTGTCCTGATGGAAGATGATAAAAGGGTGCACAGCCATGAGAGCTTGTAGTTCTGAAACTCTACGAACTGAGGTAATAGCCAGAAGGAAAGCTGTTTTCCAGGACAAATATTGCAAATCTGAGGAGGCAGCTGGCTCAAAGGGAGGCAAGGTCAGTTTTTCCAGAATGAAATTGAGATCCCATGCAGGTATTGGTTGTTTTCTTGGGGGTCTTAGATTCTTAGCCCCTCTGAGGAACTGTCTTAAGAGAGGGTGAGAGAATAAGGGTGGATCAGTGTTGTATTCTGCAGAAATGGCTGAGGCATGGATTTTGATGGAGGAGAATGAAAGTCCACTGCTTAGCAGCTCAGCTAAATACTGTAGTATTTGAGGTAAATTCAGTTTTCCAGGATCCTGGCCCTTTTTCTCATTCCAGACACAAAACCGTTTCCATTTTGCAGAGTAAGCTTTTCTAGTTGACGGCCTTCTGGCCTCCAAAATGACATCCTGCACCTCCTTGGAGAGTAGGGTCTGTTGTGATGCTAAGGAATCTTCTAAGCGGCTAGATTGAGTGTTTCTAGCTGGCTGTGAAGAGTTTTGAAGCTGTGCTGAGTCGGAAGAGGAGGCATTAGAGGCAGGGTCCATGGTGGGGAATGCGTCAGGCTCCTCAGGAGTGGGTACCAGTGTTGTCTTGGCCAGTCTGGAGCAATGAGAATAATCTTTGGTCTGTCTGCTCTGGTTTTCAATAGAACTTTGGGCAGCAGAGGAAGAGGTGGGAAGGCATAAACTGTCATTGATGTCCAACTGAAAGAGAGAGCGTCCACTCTCCAGGCCTTTGGATGGAAAATCCTTGATCAGAATTTTGTCAATTGGTGATTTTTGTGGGAGGCAAAGAGATCTATGTCTGGCCTTCCCCATGCTTGGATTATTTCTGTAAAAACTTTTGGATGCAACTTCCATTCGTGTGGATCTGTCATATTTCTGCTTAGGTTGTCTGCCAGCGTGTTTTCCTTGCCTGGCAAGTACTGTGCTTGTAGTTCGATGTGCAAGTCCATGGCCATGTTCCAAAGTGACATGGCCAGTCTGCATAGGGGGTATGAATGTGTTCCTCCCTGTTTATGTACCACATAGCTGTGGTGTTGTCCATTCTTATCAATAGTTGACCTGGTTGCAGAAGGTCCTTGAAAGCTATAATAGCATTTATTACTACTAGCATTTCCTTTTGATTGATGTGAAGGTGCTTTTCTTTTTGGGACCATTTGCCCTTAATGCACCGATCTGTCATGTGCTCCCCCCAGGCGTAGTCCGAGGCGTCTGTTGTGATGACTTGATTTGCTTGAGGCTTGCTGAATGGAAGACCTGTGTTTGTTTGGCATGCTTGAGCCCACCACAGAAATTCCTCTTGCAGACATGGAATTAGTGGTATTATTGTTTCCAAACTGTGGCTGTGTTGAGACCATATGTTTTTCAGGTACCAGTGAAGTTTCCTCATATACAGCTTTGCACATGGGATTAGTAAGATGCAAGATGCCATGAATCCCAGAGCCTGCAGGATTTTCCTTGCAGTCAGCCTGGTGCAATTTGCTAGTGCTTTGAAGTATTGCGTTAGTTGCCCCTGCTTCTCTGGTGTGAGGTAGGCCATCTGGGTGTTTGTGTCCAAGTTAGCACCCAGGAAAATTATCTTCTGAGAGGGTATTAGCCTTGATTTCTTTTTGTTGACTGTGTATCCCAGAGAGCTCAACATTATTACATAAGCCAGATGTTTCAGAAGAATGTGCTTGCTGTCCGCTTGGATCAGGCAGTCGTCCAAATAAGGGTATATTTGTATCCCTTGAAGTCTGCAGTAGGCAATTACTGATGCCAGGCATTTCGTGAATACTCTGGGTGCAGTAGATAAGCCAAAGGGCAATTCAGAGAATTGATAATGGGTTGAACCTGCAAGAAATCTGAGGTATCTTCTGCAATTTTGTCTGATTGGGACATGCAGGTATGCCTTCTTGAGGTCCAATGTTACCAGCCAAGACTCCTTGCCCAGCATGGGAAGAAGTTGCTGTAGACTGAGCATCTTGAATTTTGGTATGAGTAGAAATGTGTTTAGGATGGACAGGTCCAAAATAGGTCTCCAATCTTTTCCCTTCCTTGGTACCAGGAATAGCCTGGAATAAAAACCTTGACCTTGTTCTTGCGTAGGTACCTCTTGAATAGCTTTCATGTCTATGAGATCTGTAATTTGCCTTTGTGCCTCTGCCCTTTGATTGTGTGGCAGGTTTGGCATGCCTCTCATTTTTGGAAGGGTGTGAAAATGTAATCTGTAGCCTCCGTTTATAATGTCCAGGATCCATTTGTCTTTTGTGACAATATGCCAATTCTTTGAAAATAATGCCAGCTTTCCTCCTAAGGGGGCTGCCATTTGAGTCTTGCTTGGCATACAAAGGGGAAAGTCATTGGGCTTGCTTTCTGAATGATTGCGAGTTATCCTCACCACCTCTTTGTGAAGGAGCTTGCCATTGTCTGCCTCTAAACGATCCTTGGGATTGTCCTCTGCCCCTCGCGCGCCTGTATCTGCCTCTTTGGGGTCTGTCCGTGGCTGGAAAGGACCAATTTTTGGAAGACCAATTTCTACTGAAACGTGGGAGTTGTACCTGTAGAAAATCTTTCACAGTTTGCATTGATTTAGCCTTTTCCTCCATTTTCCTTAATACCTCCTCAGCATTAGCACCAAATAATACATCCTTTTGAAGAGGGGCATCTAGTAATCTAGCTTTGACATGATCAGGCAAGGTTTGTTCCTTGAGCCAGGCATGTCTACGTATGACTGATCCTGTAATAGCAGCTCTACATGAGGCCTCTAGAGCATCAAAACCACATTGTAAGGTATGCTTACCCACTTGTTCTGCACTATGCATCAAATCCTGCAACTCCTTCAAGTCTGGTTGTTCAGGTTGTGACATTTTACTTTTCAATTGTGATAACAAAAACTGTTGGTATTTTAGCATATGGAACTTACAGTTTAAGGCCCTCATGGTTAAGGTAGCAGAGGTATATACCTTTTCCCCCCACCTTTCTAAGGATCTGGAATCTCTCTCGGAAGGTAAAGGATTTTTAGCAGTGGAGGCCTTAATTCCCTTGGGGCCCTGTGAGATGGTTTCTGGGTCAGCAGCATGGCTTTTGTATAGAAATTGGTGTGAGTCAGGAACCCTGTAGTACCCGTCAGGCTTAACTGAGGCTGGAGGCAGAGAGTCCGGGTTAAGGCAGGCCTCTGAGTAAACATCATCTAGGATGTCCAAGACAGGAGGTATAACCAGAGGCCTGTGCTGATGTAGTAAGAGAAATTCCCTAAGCCTTTTCTTGGAATCTGAATAATCTTGGCCTTCCCAGTGGAAGTGTTCCCTTAAAGTATGCAAAGTTTCCCCAAATGAGTAATCCTCTGGGGGGGATACAGAAGGAATGGACTCCTCCGCATCAGAGTCTTCAAAAGGGGAGTAAGAATGTTCTTGATCATCAGAGTGCTCTGAAATAATGGAGCCCTGATCAGAGGAGGGAGATTCTTCCTCCACTCTGGGCCTTTTGTCCGGTGGGGGTTGAGAACCCCTGATAAGAGTCTCAGCCATTTTAAGCATCTGCTTTTTAGGCATGGGGCCTGGAGATGGGCCCTGTGTAGCTTGTCTCTTAGAATGCATGGCTGCTTTAGACTTAGTGAAAGCCTTGATGGAGAAAGAAGAGGAAGGTCTGAAGACACCTTGAGTGGAGGTAGACCTGTCCACATTTTGAGGTTCAACGCCAAGAGTGGCTTCAGTATCTGTAGTCGGGGTGTGGGCCGAGGAGCCTGCGACCTCGGGCACAGGAGACACCGCCAATGAAGTGTCGATGGTAGTCAGGGGCTGCGTAGGTGCCTCGCTGAGAACCAGACCACGTGTAGTCGGCTTTGGCGTGGTGTCGGTAGAGGCCGCGGACCTCATGTGTCGGTCCTTATCTTTGCGTTTTTTAGACAAAACTGGAGTCGGAGTATTCGACGACATAATATAGTTAAATGTTTTTCCAAAATAATGCTGGGCGAACTCCGCCCGACGCTTAATGGTGCGTTTGTTGAAAGTAGCAAAAAAGCGACAGACTGAGACGTTGTGGTCTGGGCCTAAACAAGGTATACAGAGGGAATGGAAATCCTTATACGGTATTTGCTTCCCACGTGAAATACAATTATTAACTTTGTCTGACATCGGTCTGAGGCAAGAAAAGTTTCCCCAACGGGGTACTTAGCTTTCAAGAAGACTTCAGTTTCAAAATTTTCGTAATTTCAGGAGCTGGCCGACCGGTACTTGCGAACTGCTTCTGCTTCGGGCATTGTGCGGCAATGAAGACTGAAGAAAATGGCGTTGGCTGGTTCCTTTATACCCCTGTCGCACTGACGTCAGGGAAGAAGTGACGACAACCGATGCCGGACCTAGACTTTGGAATTCGGCCGACCGAGGACCCGCCTGACGGCAGGAGAACCCATCTGTTATGACTGCAGCTGTATGCACGATGAACATCCCTACAGTGATGACTGCAACAGTGAAACACGATGAACATCAGGCTACAGTGATGGAGAGTAAAAGGTATAATCCAGGACTTACAACACTGAAGTGATGGCCAAAGGCCCTGGCTCTAGAAAACCCAGAAACTGCACCTTAATCTCTGCATGGGACGCCTCCTTGGAATCCCGGTTAGAGGTCTCCATTATGTGAAGCATACCTCCAAAAGAAAAGTTCTCAGGTGAAGATGCTGAGGAAAGGGTGTCCTCAGTATCAGATTGCACATACCAGTCTGGGGACATCTGGGTTGTATAAGCTTGTTCCTCTACCTCTGAATTTAGGGCATCTGATTCCCTCTGAGGAAAAGACTCCCTTTTCCTTTTGACAAAGGATGCTCCTGACATTGACAAGTTTTTCTAAGGATAGCCATCCAGACCATAATTTCCATAAAGTTATTGGCTAATTTGTGGAGATCCTGAGTAAAGGTCAAGTGTTGAGGCCCAAGCATCTTTTGCTAGGGCAAGCTAACAAATATTTATGCTTCAGCGTTCTGGGTCTGTACTTGGAAGCCAAAGAGGCCTCGAGGTGGAGGCAGATGTCCCAGACCTTGATCTGGTTTCCCTCTATTTCCTCGTGAATTATGAGAGTACAGTCTTCCCCACTACTAATCATAAGAGCATCTGCATGTCAGACCTAGAACATTGAAAAGGGCCAGACTCCCTAACAATTTCAGTTTGTAAGGATGAATTGGGGAGCACAGATGATGTCAGTTTCCAAAAGGTTTGAGCCAGAGGCCTTGGATGAACAAGACACCAGATATGGGGATACAAAGGCACATCACTGACACTGGTACTTCTGAGCCCACGGGGCTATCAGACTTCTAAGTAGTACCATCAGTCTCCTGAACCATTATCACCTTTAGTTGCTTTTCCAAAGACGACTTGTTTCTATGGTAGTCAGACAAAGAAATGGCAGATGACTTGGTAGACAGAAACCAGACTTTTTTAAAATAAAAAATAGTTTACGGGATTCAATTCTGCATTTAATGGTCCACTGGCTGAAAAAAAATAGTTTAAGGGATTTAGTCCTGCATTTAATGGTCTGCTGGTTGGAAAAAAAAAATCACACTGAAGACAATTGAGAATGTTGTGCTCCAAGCCCAGGCAAGAGAGAAAGAAGCTATAGAGCAGTGATGCCGAAGCTTTTGGGTTTAGCATGTCAAAAATTTGGAAAATGCTAACTTGACTCTGTTGGTGTGTCATCCCTCAAACAAAAATTAAAAATAAATAAATAAAATAAGTAAAACGGCATAGCTCTCAATACATCAGGGATAAATCTCAACAGAATAAGGGACAAATCTTGAAATAAGAGACCTGGACAGTTTTAAACTACTAGTACTATTAATCTGAGACATGGACAGAAAAAAATGAATGTGAATTAGTATACATTTTTTGAAGTCAAATAAGTCTATAAATCTAATTATTGACGTTAAGTGTAAAAAGTCACCGGTATTAGGAGGGATTAAGAGGGACAGTTGAGACGAATGTAAAAGCACTCGCTTAGAAATGCAGACAACTTGCCCTTTGCAGAAAAGTAACCACAAAGAGAAAACAATGCCAGCACTGCCCTTTAAAGACTCTATTGAGAAAGTATACCGGAAGTGTCTTTGAGTTTAATAACTTCCTTACTCCTCTGCAGCAATGTTGTTGAACTGGCTTCCGGCAAAAAATAATTCAATACACTTCACATGAGCAACGAATGCAAAAGCATTGTCTTTGGTAACTCAGGTGTTGGTGATCACTGGTGTGTCACCTTTGACACGTGTGCCATAGGTTCGCCATCACTACTGTAGAGAGTCCTCTCTTAGGTATTTGTTTTCTACACCTAACACAATTGCTAATTTTAGTCCCTTAAATCTAAAATTCAATATATGCGAAACACAACTACTTAAAGCTAACAAAAATTTCTTACTAGCTCTAGCTTCAGTCTGACTTGAAGGTCTGACGGCAACCCAGTCAGAGTACTTAAGAATGGTTAAATACAGTCTATCAAACATGGGCAGAATAGGTGGGCAACCCAGTCAGAGTACTTAAGAATGGTTAAATACAGTCGATCAAACATGGGCAGAATAGGTGGGCCAAACAGTCCTAATGTGGCATCAAAATTTATGTTATGTTACTATAAGGTGGCTTGTAGTGAGATCAATAAATAAACTCATACATAACTAGTCAGGGAATTTAGATTTTTTTTTTTAATCTAGTACTAAAGTATAAAGGTGTTGCAAATGCTAGGAATAGATGTTATGTACTTACCATAACTGGGGATGTGCTGTCCAATTTCATTCTTCCTCACTAGGATCCAGACATCAGATCTAATTTGGCTGCTTTTCCAAGAGTATGATACGAGCATCAAGCTCCTCCCTCTCCGATAATGCCTCACGCTTGTCTAACCCTCAGATTGAGTTTGCTGCCTTGTGAGCAATTTACCAAAAGGGTAAATACCTATTTTGTAAAGTTAATCTAACAAAAGGTAGCCATATTCTGGAGATCAAACTAGGAATCTGTGTTCCTGAATTCTAAGTGTCTCTAAGCCATTAAGACGGGGATGGATGGCAGGGACATGCTCTACTTCTGGAAACAATATGCAACTTTATAGTGGGACACACAGGTATGATGCCTGGACCAAGTTGCTGCTGCACAAATTTCATTGAGAGAAGTTCTGGTAGAAAACGCAGACGAAGTGGTCATAGCAGAATGCACTTTCAGAGGATGGGGTAGTTGCATACCATTTGAATAAATGGTAGAAATGCAATTCGTAATCCACTTAAGAGTTGTATTCGACACCATGGCTGAAACAATTGGGTGAAAAGGATATGAACAATTGTTCTGACTTTTGATGTTTGTCCTATGCAAAGAGAAACGTAGTTGACTATGATCATCAAAGAGATGAAACATGTATTCACCCTTGTTGGAATGGTTTGGGAAGAAAACTGGTAATTGGATAGTCTGGTTGATATTCATCTTCATAGCTACTTCATGTCTAAAGATACCTTATCTTTATGAAAAATAATGTACAGAAACTTGGAGGACAAGGCCTACAATTTAGATGCCCTTTTTGCAGAGGTTATCGCTACAAGAAAGGCTGCTTTCCAATACAAAAATTTTATATCCCAAGAACTGGCTGGTCTGAAAGGTTCCTGAATGAGATCTTGGAGAAAAATAGTCGGGGCCCACGGGGGAGAAGGACCTCTGACTGGTGGCCTAAGTAAAAAGACTCCTTTCATAAAAGCTTTACATAGCTGGGATGAAAAGGTAAAAACCTCTTCCAATGTGAAAATTTGAAATCACTGCCAGCTGCAACTTTATAGTAAAGAAACTAGCTTCAGCTTGGAAAAGTGAGGCTAGAAAAAGGAGTATGTCTGAAATGGATGCTTTAAAAGATCAATATCCTGTTTAGAAGCCCAAATCGAGAATCTTTTCCACTTGCTACTGTAGACCTTTTTTGTGGATGTTTTTTGACAGGCAAGGATAATCTTGTTGGACTGGTGGGGCTAGCCAGGACTTCGTGAGAATCACAGGCAGGAGAAAAACCATGGGGTTAACTGAAGGGACTGGGATCGGGGGGGCTGATGTTCTGATGGGTGAGAGATCAGATCCTAGCATGGATCCAATATACAAGGAAGATATTTCAGGCGAGACCATAGAAAACAAAATTAAACCTGACAAAAGCCAGAAGGTGGCAATGAGAATTAGTGAAGTCTTCAATCAGCTGGCTTTCTGTAGAACTCTTGGGATCAGTGGTATTGGAGGGTAAGCATATAGGAGACCTGAAGGCCAATCATGGACTACAGCATCCCTTGGGGACTCCCCGACTGGGGGGAATCACAGCAAAATACCTGCTGAACTTGTTTAGGGGAGAAATGAAAAGATCACAGCAAGGCTGGCTCCATCGGCGAAAATCTGACTTGCTACTGATTGATTGAAGGAATCAGTTGTGCGAGCTCAGGATGTTCCTGCTGAGTCTGCTAGTATGTTGGTCTCTCCTGGAATGTGCGCTGCAAGGAGAAAGTGGTTTGAAGAGATCGCCCATTCCCACACTCATGGCCTCTCCGCACAACAGGTATGAATGGGCTCCCCTTTTTGTTGATGTACCAGACAACTGACATGTTCTCTGTATGAACTGCCATCATCCCCAGAGGTAGGAGGTCATGGAAAACTTGCAACATCAGAAGAACTGTTCTCATCGCTAGGATAGTTATGTGCAATTTGGTATCTACCTTGGACCATTCTTCCTTGATAATGCCCCTCCCACCTCAACAGGGAGGCATCTGTGGTCACTGTGGCTGTGGGAGGAGGAAACTAAAAGAATTTGCCTAGATAAAGATGACCAACAGCATCCACCACTGGAGATGGCATGGGCAAACTGAGGTTAGTTTAACAGGAACAGACAAGGGGTGAAACAAGATGGACCACTGAACTACAAATGTCCATTGCAGCACTCGCATAAAGAACCTTGCTAAGGGTACCAGAAATATTGCTGCGGACATCACAGAATTAGTCATGCAGGATGAGCTGGCATGTCCAGAAGTGTCTGTACTTGTAGCCTCAGAGATATAACCCACTGATGAGGAAATGCCACTATTTCTGATACTGTGTTCATTCACATTCCAATGAACTCCAGGTCTTGCATAGGAATTAGGTTTGAGCTTTCCAGGTGTATCATGATCCTTAGCTGGTTGAAGGTTTGCAGAAGATGCACCATGGCCCGGAGGAGCAGATGGTTTGTTGGTGCCATAAAGAGCCAATCGTCCAAATATGGAAACACCTGGAATCCTTGCATGGGGGCTGTGATGAAGGCAGGCTCTGAATTGATAATTGGCTCCCAGCTGGAAGAGCAGAGGTCTCCTGGACTGTCTACTCTGATATGATAGAATGCATCCTGGAGATCCACACAGCACATCCATTCATCCTTGTGCAGAAGCTGCAAGATGGACTGGACCGTGAACATCCAAAACCTTGACTTCTTGACATACAGATTTAGCTTGCTTAGATCAAATATCAGTTGTAGGTCCCCTGTCTCATTTGGCACCAAAAAGAAACACAAATAAGTTCTGGACCCTTGTTCGGTTGGGACCTTTTGGATGGCTTTTTTTCTAGAAGTTTTTGAAATTCCCAAAAGGCGAACTCCCTCTGACTGGGTGGTACGTCGAGGAGATTCTTCTTGGGACTTGAAGATGGAAGGGAGCAGGAAATGTAGTAACCCTCTGGATATTATGCTTAGCACCCAGCAGTCGTTGTCAGATTTGTCCAGGCATCTGAGTGCAAAGACAGATGATTCCCAACTGCCTCCAGAGAAGGACAATTGGGCAATACTTCAGTGAAAGGGCTTGTCAGAGAGGGGTTCTCTGAGGCCCTGATTTTGCAAACCCCCCCTCTGCCTCTAGGGCAGTGCCTAAGTGCCTATCATTAAATCGTCTTCCTCTGCCTCAGGAAAAGGAATCCTCTTGAGTATCCTGGAAAGAACCTTGAGATTTTATGAACCAAAACTTCTTAGCCCTTCATTTTTTCCTTAAGAAAGTCCTTTGAGGGGGAGAAAATTTGATCCCTACCGCTGACAAGGTCTTTCCCCTCCTGCTCGCTGTGAGAGTGTATGACAGATCCAAAAAGGGAGGAGCCATCAAAGGGGACATTAGTGAAAGACGCCTTAAATGGTCCTGCAAACTCACTCAGCCTTAACCTTGCATGTCTCCTCAAGACCATGTCTGATCCTGCTGCTCAAGAGGTGCCCTCTGCAGCATGAGAGATTAACCTCATTGAGGAATTAGCTAGAGTAGCCAAATAGGACACACCTTCTTGTGATCCTCCTCCAACAAGGTTAGCTCCATGACCAAATCTCTTTGAAGGTAAGTAAATGGTTGAGGTAGTTCAACGCTCCCAATCTGAAAGTGGCTGAGGTGTAGACATGCTTCCCATGTCTGTCCAAAAGCCTGGGATTCCCTGTTTGGGGGATGGACTGTGGAGCTCTGCTCGGCCAGCTCCTCCTTTGTAGTTGCTGACACCACAATAGCATCAATGGGCACATCCTTACTCCAATGAAGTCTGTCACTAGGTGGGCTGAAATATTTGTCTTCATGTTTGGGAATAGGTTCCATGGTGTCAGGCTCCTTCCACGACCAGTGGGAAACTAGATCAACAAGTTTGTCCACTGGAGGGGGGGGGGGTTCACCCAGGACGTAGATGGGCCCACCTCGAATGCCTCCAGAAACACTTGACTCCTCAGAAGAGGGAGGTTGGGAGGACCATCCACCTCCCTGTCTCAACATTTCCAAGATGTCTAAAGGAGACACCACCTGGTGGAGACTGTGGGGATCCCACTCCCTCATCGAAGTCAGTGTCCTCAGTTAAGAACTCCACATGGGAGTCTAAGTGCCTCCTCTTGCACTTTCTCTTGCCATGTACTTCCCCTGTGGGAAACTCAGGGGAAGATTTGGAAGATGCAGAGGTCCCCTGGGGGTAGTGCTAGGCTGAAGGCCAGTTCGAGGGGGGGGGCTTACCTAGGACAGGATGCATAGACTCAATGATCAGAAGAGATGTACACTGGGTAGGATCCATGGGAGGAGGGGATGCAGCTCTAAGTCTAGAGAAAGCCCTCTTGTACTACCCAAAAGGCTAAAACTCAAGGAAACTCTCTCCCTCTCTCCCACAGATGAAGCTGCCTGGCGAAAAGAAGTAGAGTTTACCCTGGAGCCAAAGCCTTCAGATAGTATCGTACCTGAGCTGTCAAAGGTCAAAGCTCCTAAGGGAAGAGATGGATCCTACAAAGTTAGATCAGACACCTGCCCCCTAGAGTCGGCGCCGACATCTCAGATCTGAGACGCACTAAGCTCCAAGGGCATCGGAGCCGAGCCGGTCTGAGACCCTGATTGAGTCAAAGAAATACTCATCCTCAAATCAGCCAAAGCAATAGTTTGGATCGGAAGAGGAATGTGAAGAGAAGGAACTGGAAATCTCACAGATCCTGGGTGGGACACAGATGGCAAAAGTCCCAGCTCTATCTGCACCTTGAGAAAGCTGCACATCATCCTATCCATAACAGATCTAAGAAGGCTGACATGACCTAGAGGAAGCCGAGGAGTGCCTGGATCTTATAGATGAAGTGATTTTGGATGTAGGGTCTGGTGAAGCATTTGTAGGAACTGAAACCAGAGTTTGGCTCCAAGACCTCAAACCTGACTCTGTAGGATCTGAGCAGGACATTCTCAGTACCAGAGACTTAAGAAGGACCATGGTTGGACCTGGTGTGAACAATGGATCCATGGATTTATCAGGAGCAGGCTTCGGAGCTGAGAGGACTGTTGGATCCGCAGGCACTTTAGACCTGCTCAGATTGGGGAAACTTGGATCCAACAGTTTAGGCATTTTCTCCTCAGTAGAATAGGAAGAAGTCCCCAGAGAAGCTTGGGGGGGGGGGCTCTTCATTTAAGATCCTTGGAGTTGCAACAGTTTGAGCTCCAGAAGCAGGCAAGATCCCTTTTAAAATCAGCTTATTCTGACAATCCAAAAGGGTGCACAGGTTGAAGGCTGCAGAGATGGAACAGTCAGCCTGCAAATGTTCAGACCCCAGGTAACAGACACACTTCTCGTGGGCATCTACATTAGGAATTTTGTGCCCACAAGAAGTGCATTGTTTGAACCCTGTAGGCTTATCCGGTCTATCAGCACCATGTGCACACAACACTCACGTGCATGGATGCATGCACGGATGGATGGGTGGGTGCACACACACATGGAAAAAAAAACTTGTACAGTAGAAAAAGGGTGAAAACCTATAAAGACCAGCTCCACCTATGTGTTTTACTAGACAGCAATGGCATGATCTGAAAAGTTACACAAACAGCATTAAGCAGCACAACAAAATTTATTACCTGACTTGAGCCCCTAGTGCCTGTGAAGTAGGGTTGCCACCTGTCAGGAAATCAGTGTTTCTGTCAGTGTGTTTGTGTTAATGTAATATTGGTGAGTACATGCATAAATGTCTTGGACAGTGAAAAAATGTGTCATAAAATGCATCCAACAACATCAACAACCACAGGGCTTATGCGAGCTGTTATTCGCTGGCTGTATAAGTGGCTTAGCAAGGTCTTCAGCTCTGGAACCACAATCTAAAACTGACCTCATACAGAACTGGCCACAGAGATGGTTATATAGTTTATGCTGGGGCCAGGGATACCGTGGTCATTACTTCTCTAATTTTCTTCAGTCAAATTCCAAGGTGTATGCAGAAGGTAACACTACAGTGTGGTTATTTTTTTACCTTTCCTTACAATTACACCTCACAGGTGTGCACAGAATGTAACTATAACTTGTCTAGGGACAGTGGACTGTGTAGGAACAAGTTAGAAAAATTACTGCAAGTGTTTTCACTTTTTTCAATAACTGAAATCAGATGTTATACATGTGGATATCTTTTAGGGGTCAGGGAAACCAGGCATTCTGCATATGTATAGCTAACTACAATAGTATGAAATGTGGTGTGTGCGGACTGGTAGTCTGTCTTTTGGGGTTAGGGTTGAGGAGGTATGCTGTGTAGATGCAGGACAACTTGAAATACATGATTATGCCCATTTGTCCTTTCACTTTCATCCCAATTTAACACCACAAGGGTATACTGAAAATTGCGATATATATATTTGGGGGGCAGTCATGCCAGATATGATGTATGGGGCTTCAAAGGCAAGTTATTCTCAGTTTGTGGACATCGACTACTCGGTTTTGTGGGGTCTTCCCTGTCATCAGCCAAATATATTAAGTCTTTGACATTATCTTTTTTCTTTAAAGAATGAAATAGGTGATCAGTTTCTTTCCTTAGTCATTACTTTTTTGTTCAGGTCATCATTGGAACAAAGGTTGTGGAAAAGGTCTAAAATGCACCCCAGAGCAGTTAGTGCCCCACAGCTTCTGGGAGCTTAATGTCCCCCAGACCCACAGCATAATTCTTGCCTCCACAGTTATACTACAGTCTTGGCCAGTTAGGATGTGTTGCAAGGATGTAGGAAAAAGCTGACCAGTAAGACAGGGTGCGAGAAAAAAACAAAAATACTGAAGAGTAAGAGGAGATAAGGAAAGGAGGAAAATAGGAATACAGTTGTGAATGCCAGTGTGACAGTAAACAGTGGCAGTAGGGACGGTCATGGAACACTTTGCATAGGATCCATATTATCTAATGCTGCCCATACGTTCAATGTATATAGCATTTAAAAACTGGCACTTCTGGGTGTGGCTCGTTAAATGGGGTTTGACTACCTTATGGCCATGGGTATATTTTCACAAAGAAGGGTTCGTGGCTTGTCAAGAAATGGAAGGATGCAAGGGAGATAACCCTACTGTAAAGCCTAACTAATAACATGAATTGTGGATAGAGAAGATGGAACAATGCTATGTTACACTTCCAATACAATAAGAAGTAGAGGTATCAGAGGCAGAGCTTTTCATAAACCAAGGGCATATCTGAATTTGAAAAGAATCCCACTGATGAAGCATTCCCTGTTAGTCTAAGCAATGATGGGAACAAGCAATTCAATGAACATCCACCACAATCAAACCCTTAAACAAAATGATGTCCTGGCTGCATAATTGCAATCTCCACTATAAATGGCTTTTTATATTTCTCACAGTGATCTTATTTCGTTTTCAGTGCTGATGATGTACTACCTCTGGATGTGGCTGACAGCTGTGGGAATACAAATGCCCATTTATTTTGAATACATATAGGTTCATAGGATGATACTAGGCTATTGGCCCTTATAAGCCTAGCTAAGAATTTTGCCCATGTTCCCTCAATATTGCCCTGGTTTAGGGCAATCTTCAATGACTTCTGCTACACATGATGGATGGCCTTGCAAGCTGATGTTAAAAACTAAACAGACTGGCACTGTAAGATATTTTTTTCCCCAAGAACCGGCTATCTGTCAGCACTCCTGCTTCAGTCCTGACAGAAAAAAAGAAGTTATGTACTCATCATAACGTTCCATCTGAGTAGCTAGACTCCATCATCAACCTGTGGGTTACAGATCCAATATAGATACAAGCCGGCAGCTTTCCAAGCTAAAATCAGAGCTCCAAGCTCCTCCCCCTTACCCATACTACACTGCAACCTCCTTCCAACCCTCAGATCGAGTTTGCCACCCACGTGACACACATCAACCCAAGAGACATAACCTGACTTGATCACACAGACTAGGCTCACAAGACCCAGTAAGTCTGAGTCCAAGGACTATAGCAAATCATTAAGGTCAGGGGGAAGGAAGGTTGATGACAAATGAAGTCTAACTACTCAGATGGAATGTTATGGTGAGTACATAACTTCTTTATCTGAAGTAGTTAACTTCATTTGATCATCAACCTGTGGGACAGAGTCCCCGGCTACCAAAGACCTTGGGAGGCACTTATGAAAGGATATTCCAGAGCACTTCAGAACCAAAAGAAGCCCTTCCTCTAGATACCATGTCCAACTTATGATGAGTAATAAAAGTGTGAGAGGAAGCCCAGGTAGCTGCTGAACAAATGTCATCCAGAGAAACTCTGGACCAGAAAGCAGCAGAAATAGCCATAGAACGAGTACAGTGAGCATGAGCCCTGTCTGGTTCTGGTAATCCAGGATACTTGTACACCTGCAAAATACAAAGTGAAATCCATCTAGCAAGAGTCACCTCGAAACTGTTTTCCCCAAAAAGGGCTTGGCAAAGGAAACAAATAGCTGATCAGACTTATGAAAGGGTTTAGTCCTATGCAAATAAAAGCGTAACTGTCTGTGGACATCCAGCAAATGAAGCTTGTATTCCCCTTTGTTTTGAAAATTAGGGAAGAATACTGGGAGATTAATAGACTGATATTTGACTCCGAAGTGATTTTAGGGAGGAAAGAAGGATTTGTCCTTAGAGAAACCCTATCCTTATGAAAAACTAAGTATTGGGGCATACACAAGGCTTGAAGTTCAGACACTCTCCTAGCAGAGTTGATAGCCACCAGGAAAGGTGGTCTTCCACGACAAGAATTTTAAATCACCTGACGCTGTGGGTTCGAACAGAGGTGCAACTAAGGCCTGAAGATCCAAGGTCAAATCCCATGGAGGGAGAAGGATGTTTAATCGGAGGTCTCAGCAAAAAGGTGCCTTTGATGAAAGTCTTACAAATCCTAGAAGCAGCTAGGGAACCTGAATTTTCTCCTACATGAAAATGGGATATAGCCGCCAACTGGACCTTAACAGTGGAAGAGCTGGCCCCCTGTTGTAAAATCTGAGACAAATTCTAATACTGCTGGAATCGGGGCGGTAAACAGACCCAAATCTCTCTGAAAAGCCCAAATGGAGAAATGTTTCCATTTACTACGGTACACCTTCCGGGTGGAGGAGTTGTGCGCTGCCACCAGTATGGACTTAACAGGAGAAGAGAGTCCAGGAGTCCTGGCAATTAGAGGAACTGGAGCAACCAAGCAGTAAGCTTGAGGCTGTCCAGATTTGGGGGAGGAATCCCGGAGGGATGAGATCCGGAATGAGATCTAATATCCAGGGAGGAGCTACTAGATAAGACTGTAGACAAGGGAACCAAACTTGACAAGGCCAGAATGGGGCTATGAGGATAATCCTGCTCCCCAACCGACAAGCTTTCTGCAAGAATTTTGTCATTAGAGGTAGCGGGGGATATGCATAAAGAAGTCCAGGTAGCCAAGCATGGACAAGAGCATCTCTGGGGGCTTCCCCCCAAGGAGGAATCGGAGCAAAAAACTCGTTGCAATTCGCTTTTGACGGTGATGCGAAGAGATCGCAGTAAGGCTGACTCCACTTGAGGAAAATCTGTTTCACTACACAAGGGATCAGAGGCCACTCACAGGGTAAAAGGATAGTCCTGCTCAGTTTGTCCGCTAAAATGTTAGACTGACCCGGAATGTGCATTGCTGTCAGAAAACGGTTGGTGGAGATCACCCATTCCCACACTTTCATGGCCTCTCGACAAAGCGGGTAGGACCTGGTTCCCTCCTGTTTGTTGATATACCAGACCACTGACATGTCCGACTGAACTGCAATCGTTCCCAGAGGAAGAGTCGCATGAAGGGCCTGCAATGCCAGAAGGACCACCCTCATCTCTAGAACAATGATATGCAGAATGGTTTTGTACAGGGACCACGTGCCTTGGACAGTCCTGCCCGAGCAATGCCCCCCCACCCTAGACGGGAGGCATCTGTGGTCACCATGGCTTGGGGCTGGGTCACAGTAAAGGGGTGTCCTTCCCGAAGATCCCGTGATTGAAGCCACCAGATGAGGGAAGTTTTGCACACCTTGCTTAGAGGAATCAGGTAACTTAAGGGCTGGTATAACAGAGACCACTGAACTTGTAACATCCACTGTAACACTCTCATCTGCAGATGTGCGCAAGGAACCAGATTTATAGCTGCTGCCATGGACCCTAAGGCCCTCAAAACTAGTTCTGCTGGGGGTGAAGAAGTGCCAATACATGGAGGGTCAGGTTCCAAAGTCTGTCCAGAGTCAAAAATACCTTGGACTGGAGAGAATCTATTCTTGCCCCTATGAAGTCCAGAATCTGAACAGGCTGAAGGGAGGACTTTGCAAGGTTTATCGTGATAACCAGTAAATTTGACAGCTGAAGGAAAGAATTTCTGGCTTGAAGAAGGTGATGCCTGGAGGGGGCAGTGAAGAGCCAATTGTCCAGGTATGGAACGACCTGAATGCCCTGAAGCCTTAGGTGGGCCGCTACAACTGCCATTACCTAAATAAACACACTGGGGGCTGTGGTGAGACAGAAGGGTAGGACCATGAACTGGTAGTGATTGGCTCCATGCCAAAAGCGGAGAAACCTCTTGGATCACCTGTCCATCACAATATAATAGCATGCATCCTTGAGGTCTACAGAGCACATCCAGTCTTCCTCCTGCAAGAACGGCAGGATGGACTGTAAGGTGACCATCCAGAATTTCTCCTTGACAACAGACAGGTTCAATGTGGATAGGTCGAGAATCGGCCTCAAGTCCCCTGTCTTTTTTGGGACCAAAAAGAACCTGGAATAGATGCCTGATCTGGGCTGGTCTGGGGGGACTGGCTGGATTGCTCTTTTGTTTAGCAGCTTTTCTATTTCCAAAGCTGCCACCTCCCTTTGAGCGGGTGGAACGTCTGGGAGGTGCTTTGGAGGTAAGGGACTGCTTAGAAAGGGAATGGACTAACCTCTGGATATTATCTGAAGCACTGAGCGGTCTGACGTTATGGACTCCCATTGAGCTAGGTGCTTTGAAAAACGCCCCCTGACTGCCTCCAGAGTGGAGTAGTCGGGCAACCCCTCAGGGCTGCTGTGTGGATCGATCCAAAAATGGTTTCCGTGACCTGAAATTCTTCGGACCCCTCTGCCTCTGTGCCAGCATCCACCTTGTCCCCCTCTGCCTCTAGGGGGAAAAGGAGTCTGGAGTGTCCCACGAAGGCTGAGACTTCCGGAACCACATCTTCTTTTGTCCTCGCGGATTCCTGGAAAAGGACCTTTTAGGGTTAGAGAAGCGGATCCCGATGGCCGACAGTGTCTTCCCATCCTTCTCACTCTGGACTAGCATATCTTGGACGGTCTTCCCAAACAGGGTCGAACCGTCAAAAGGGGCATTCATGAAGGATGTCTTTAAAGGTTCTGAAAAATCGCAAAGCCGGAGCCAGGCGTGATGCCTCAATGGCAATGCCGGACCCGGCCGCCCTAGTGGCTCCCTTGATGGCATGAGATAGTAGGTGTATGGACGTGTTCGTTACCGACTTAAGAGTGGCCATATGTGCCGAGAATGAGCGTTTATCTTCTGCCGCAATGGACTCCAGGGGAGACTCAGCATACTCTTTCACGAGGTCACGCTGAAGTCTGATCATGTGGGCCATGTAGCAAAGACAGCTGAAGCATACATCTACTTTCAGAGTCGATCCATCGTCCTAGACTCCTTGTCTGGAGGATGGACTGAGGAGCTCTCCTGCGCCAGTTCCTTTTTTAGTTGCCACCGCCACCACCATGGCATCAACTGGGAAACCCTTAGTCCATGCATGCTTGTCCATAGGAGAGCTCAAAATCTCATCTGGTCATTTAGGTATAGGTTTCTACAGTGTCCGGCTCCTTTCAAGCTCTGGTGGTAATGAGGTCCACCAGAGGATCAGCTGGGGGGGGACACCCAAGAGGTAGATGGGCCTGCGTTGAACGTCTCCAGGAATACAGACTCGTTCCTGGAAGGCTTTTGGGTGGACCAACCTCCCTCTGATGGAGGATTTCCATTACGTCTCCAAATGAGACATCTTTGGGAGGTGATCTAGGGGAGCCTTGCCCTTCCTCCAAGTCGGTATCTTCTGTGAGGGACTCGGGAGTCTACGTGCCTCCTCTTGCACTTGCATTTGTGAGGGATCTCCTCGGGGGGGTCTCCTGGGAGGGCTCACAAACAGTTTCATATTCCTCGAGGGGAACCGTCTGGGGTGTATCAGACACAGGCTGTCCCTGGGAGGACTGAATGACAGAAGACACAGCAGTGAGGGAGCAGTGACAGACTCCGAGGAAAGAGTGAGGGGCCTCAAGCCTCCTGAAAGAACCCTCTCCACAATGTTGAAGGCCGAAGGGGAACCGGCTTCTCTGAAACTAGCAGGATGAGTAACCATGCCCCTCTAATCTGACAAAGGGATCGGAGCCGAATCTGGAACAAACGGACTTGACCATAAAGGAGCCGATGACACACTCATCCCCCCGGATCCGACGCCCAAATCATGGCTCCGAGAGCGTGGATCACGACATAGGATCCAAAAAACTCGAGGGCATCAAAACGATGACACTAGTCCCTTCGACTTAAATCCATATACTTTATTGCCACAGGATAAACACCATAAAACATAGTAGTTTAGCGCTTTCATCAAATGAACATTGACTTCATCAGAACAATTAGGCAAAAATATTACTCAGTTTAAATACCAACAGGCCACTTCTGATAGGACAATAGAGGTGTCCATTCAAATCTAATTAAGATTTAAAAATATATCTACAACAGTAACTTCAAAATTAATATTACAAAAAAGTTCATGTCTTGTATGTTTTTTGAAAACACTGAAAGTTCAGACAACACACCGAACCTTACTTTTGCCCTTTCTACAGGTACTGTTAATTTTTCAAAACAAAAAAAACTTTGGCAAAAACAGTTTAACGGAAAATCATATTATAGATGGTGCAAGTAATTCTAGCAAGAAACAGACAGTCCATGGTAATCACAAACTCACCAGCTCACCCAAACAAGGTTTAAAGACATCCATTGACTTTGACAATTTATTGCGTAAAGCATACAATTTTAAGGACAATTTAACCAATGCTAATGCTTGTAATGACAAGATGATAATTTTTCATACAACTCTAAAAGATACCGTATTTTCTTTCGAAAAGAAATTGTTTAAACTAAAAACCATCGACATGGACATCATGTATTTAAGAGAGTGTATTTCTTTAAAAGTTATTCCGCAAGGTTTACGTGTATACAAGTTCCCGTTTGGTTTGTACTATGATAGTAACATGACAGATGACTTTATAGAAATGTTTGATAAGTGGGGCTTTGAATTATTAGAAAAAATATTTTATATTTAGAGCAAATGAAAAGTACAGTTTTGTACCTACCATAAATGTAGATGTTCGAGTGCTTATACAGCTGCAGTCATAACAGATGGGTTATCCTGCCTTCAGGCGGGTCCTCAGTCGGCCGAATTCCAAAGTCTAGGTCCGGCGTCGGTTGTCGTCGCTTCTTCCCTGACGTCAGTGCGGCAGGGGTATAAAAGAGGCAGCCGACGCCATTTTCTTCAGTTTTTCTTGCCCCAGATGTCAGGTGCCCCCAGAAGGAAGGCAAACATAATGTTATGCAAAAATGCAATGTTGATAAATCAAAAACAGTATTTGCAAGCAAATACACCATAAAAGAATACCCCAAAAAGGTTTTATGAAAAGTGTTTGTCTTAAGGCCTGTCCTAAGAGGGGATAGAGGGAGGGAAACCTGGACTGCAGCTGTATGAGCACTCGAACATCTACATTTATTGTAGGTACAAAACTGTACTATGTTCATCGTGCATACAGCTGCAGTCATAACAGATGGGTAGAATCCCAAAGCTAAGTAAGGGTGGTAGGCACTAAGTGGAACTAGGAGGGGCTAGGATGCCCTGCAGGACTGCTGTGGCAAAGCCCGCTCTAGATTTTGAGTGTAGTGGGAGGTGATAGTGCTTGGAGAAAGTGTGCACTGAACTCCAGGTGGCTGCTTCCAAAATGTCCTTGGTAGGGACCCCCCTGAGGAAGGCTGCAGAGGTAGCTGTGGCTCCGGTGGAGTGGGATCTGATGCATGCAGGCACAGTTTTTCCATGAAATGAGTAACAAAAGCGTATGCAGTGGGCTATCCATTTTGAAATTGTCTGTTTGGAAATAGCCTTTCCTTGAGCACCTGCAGCATAGGACACAAAGAATTGCTCAGATTTCCTGAATGGCTTTGTCCTGTCCAAATAATAACGAAGTTGTCTGTGAATGTCCAAGGAATGTAGTAGTCTTTCCCCCTTGT
This sequence comes from Protopterus annectens, assembly GCF_019279795.1. Taxonomy (NCBI): domain Eukaryota; kingdom Metazoa; phylum Chordata; order Ceratodontiformes; family Protopteridae; genus Protopterus; species Protopterus annectens. The sequence continues at coordinate 1,151,877,850 of NC_056744.1, forward strand.
TTTGTGGATTAGGATAAAAGGTAGGTAAGTGGATAGTCTGATTCAAAGCTACACTGGATACTACCTTTGGCATAAAAGTAGGGTTGGTTCGTAAGGAAACCCTGTCCTGATGAAAAATGATGAATGGTTGCACAGCCATGAGGGCCTGTAGCTCCGAAACCCTGCGAGCTGAGGTGATAGCCAGAAGAAAGGCCGTTTTCCATGACAAGTACTGTAACTCTGATGAAGAAGCTGGCTTGAAGGGAGGAAGGGTCAGCTTTTCCAGTACAAAGTTGAGGTCCCAAGCAGGGACTGGTGGTTTCCTTGGGGGTTTTATATTCTTTGCCCCTCTGAGGATCTGCCTTGAGAGAGGAAGAGAGGAAGAGAGAATAAAGGAGGATCTGTGTTGTATTGTGCAGAAATGGCTGAAGCGTGGATCTTGATGGAGGAGAAGGAAAGTCCATTGTTTAACATCTCAGCTAGGTACAGTAAAATTTGAGGTATATTTATTACCCAAGGATTCTGTCCCTTTTCTTGATTCCAGGCACAAAATAGTTTCCATTTGGCAGAGTAGGCCTTTCTAGTAGAAGGTCTTCTGGCCTCCAAGATGACATCCTGCACCTCCTTGGAGAGGAGAAACTGTTGGGAAATCAAGGAATTCTCCATGCAGCTAGATTTAGAGTTTTGAGATGGCTGTGAAGAGTTTTGTAGTTGTGCTGGGACAACAGAAGAGGGTAGGATCCATGGTGGGGAATGTGTTAGGCTCTTCAGGAGCGGATACCAGTGTTGTCTTGGCCAGTCTGGAGCAATGAGAATCATTTTCAGCCTCTCTGCTCTGGCTTTTAGTAGAACTTTGGGCAGCAGAGGAAGAGGCGGGAAGGCATAGACTGTCAATGTTGCCCAATTGAAGGAAAGTGCGTCCACTTTCCAGGCCTGTGGATGATAGGTCCTTGAACAAAATTTTTTCAACTGGCAATTTCTGTGGGTAGCAAAGAGATCTATGTCTGGCTGTCCCCATGCCAGAGTTATCTTTGTGAAAACTTGAGGATGCAACTTCCATTCGTGTGGATCTGTCATATTTCTGCTTAGGTTGTCTGCCAGTGTGTTTTCCTTCCCTGGCAGGAATTGTGCCTGTAGTTGAATTTGCAATTCCAGTGCTGTGTTCCGTAGGGTCATGGCTTGCCTGCACAGGGGGTATGAATGAGTTCCCCCCTGTTTGTTTACGGCTAGCATTTCCTTTTGGTTGATGTGAAGGTGCTTCTCTTTTCGGGTCCATTTTCCCTGAATGCACTGTTCTGTCATGTGTGCTCCCCAGGCGTAGTCTGAGGCGTCTGTTGTGATGATTTGAGTTGCTTGAGGTACACAGAAAGGAAGACCTGTGTTTCTTTGGCAAGCTTGTGCCCACCACATAAATTCCTTTTGAAGGCATGGAATGAGTGGTATAATTGCTTCCAAGCTGTGGCTGTGTTGAGACCATACGTTTTTTAGGTACCATTGAAGTTTCCTCATATGCAGCTTTGCACATGGGATTAGTAGGATGCAAGATGCCATGAATCCCAGAGCCTGCAGGACTTTCCTTGCAGTTTGCCTGGTGTAAGTTGCCATTTTTCTGAAGTATTGAGACAGTTGACCTTGCTTGTCTGGCGTGAGGTAGGCCGTCTGGGTGGTTGTATCCAAGCTGGCACCCAGAAAAATTATTTGTTGAGAGGGTATTAGTTTTGATTTCTTTTTGTTGACTGTGTATCCCAGGAAGTTCAACAGTTTTATTACAAATGCCAGGTGCTGCAGTAGTATGTTCTTGCTGTCCACTTGGATCAGGCAGTCGTCCAGATATGGGTAGATTTGTATCCCTTGTAGTCTGCAGAAGGCGATTACTGATGCCAGGCATTTCGTAAACACTCTGGGTGCAGTAGATAAGCCAAATGGCAATGCAGAGAATTGGTAATGGGTTGAACCTGCAAGAAATCTGAGGTATCTTCTGCAATCTTGTCTGATAGGGACATGCAGGTATGCCTCCTTGAGGTCCAATGTTACCAGCCAAGACTCCTTGCCCAGCATGGGAAGAAGCTGCTGTAATATGAGCATCTTGAATTTTGACACCTGTAGATATGTGTTTACGATGGATAGGTCTAAGATAGGTCTCCAATCTGTCTTTCCTTGGTACCAGGAATAGTCTGGAATAAAACCCTTGACCTTGTTCTTTTGCAGGTACCTCTTGAATTGCTTTCATGTCCATGAGAGCTGAAATTTGTTTTTGTGCCTCTGCCCTTTGATTTTGTGCAGGTTTGGCATGCCTCTCATTTTTGGAAGGGTGTGAAAGTGGAACCTGTAGCCTCTGTCTATAATGTCCAGAATCCATTTGTCTTTTGTAACAATATGCCAATTTTTTGAGAATGTCAGTTTTCCGCCCAAAGGTGCTGCCATTAAAGCTTTGCTTGGCAGGTGTAGGGGGAAGTCATTGTGTCTGTTTTCAAAAAGACTGTGATCTATCTTCTCCACCTCTTGGGGTTGGTGCTTGCCACTGTCTGGCTCTGAAAGATCCTTGAGGTTGCCCTCTACCCCTTGGACACCTGTATCTGCCCCTTTGAGGTCTGTCCGTGGCTGGAAAGGACCAATTTTATGAAGGCCAGTTTCTGCTGAAACGTGGAGGCTGTACCTGCAGGAAATCTTTCACTGTTTGCATTGATTTCGCTTTTTCCTCCATTTTCTTTAGCACCTCCTCAGCTTTAACACCAAACAATACATCTTTTTGAAGAGGTGCATCTAATAATTAAGCTTTGACATGATCTGGTAAGGTTTGCTCTTTGAGCCAAGCATGCCTACGTATAACAGACCCCGTAACAGCAGCTCTACATGAGGCCTCTAAAGCATCAAAACCACACTGCAAGGTATGTTTACCCACTTGCTCTGCACCATGCAACAAATCCTGCAACTCTTTTAAATCTGGTTGTGTCATCTTGCTTTTCAGCTGAGATATCAAAAACTGTTGATACTTTAACATATGGAACTGACAGTTTAATGCCCTCATGGTTAAAGTGGCCGAGGTGTACACCTTTTTCCCCCACCTTTCTAAAGCTCTGGAATCTCTTTCTGAAGGTAATGGGTTTTTAGCAGTAGAGGCCTTAATTCCCTTGGGACCCTGTGAAATAGTTTCTGGGTCAGCAGTATGGCTTTTATATAGGAACTGGTGAATCAGGAACCTGGTAATACCTGACAGGTTTAACAGGAGCTGGAGGCAAAGAATCAGGATTAAGGCTGGCTTCTGTGTACACATCATCCAAGATATCTAAAACAGGAGGGATAGCCAGAGATCTATGCTGGGGGAGCAGAAGAAATTCCCTGAGCCTTTTCTTGGAATCTGAGTAATCTTGGCCTTCCCAGTGAAAGTGTTCCCTCAATGTATGCAGGGTTTCCCCAAAAGAGAAGTCCTCAGGGGGGGGGGGGGAGACAGAGGGAATAGACTCCTCTGCATCAGAGTCTTCGAATGGAGAATAGGCATAATCCTGGTCCTCAGATAGTTCTGAGGTAATGGAAGCTTGATCTGAGGAAGGGTAGTCTTCCTCTAATCTGAGCCTTTTGTCAGAGAGGGGTTGAGAACCCCTGATAAGAGAAATCAAATCCTCAGCCATTTTAAGCATCTGTTTTTTAGGCATGGTGCCTTGAGAGGGGGTCTGAGGAACCTGTTTTTTGGTTTTCATGGCTGTTTTAGATTTAGTGAAAGCTTTAATAGAGAAGGAGGAAGGCCTGAAGACCCCTTGAGAAATGGCAGGCCTGTCTAAATTCTGAGTTTCCCCACCAGGAGTGGATTCAGTATCTGTAGTAGGAATGGGGGCAGAGGAGCCTGCGACCTCGGGTACTGAAGACATCGGTAATGCATTGTCATTGGTACTCAGGGGCTGCATAGGCGCCTCGCTGAGTACCGGAGAACCGGTAGTCGTCCTTAGCGTGGTTTCAGTAGGTGGTGCGGACCTCGTATGTCGGTCCTTATCTTTGCGTTTTTTGCTCAAAACTGGAGTCGGAGTATCCAACAACATAATATAATTAAATATTTTGCCAAAAAAGTGAAGGGCGAACTCCGCTCAACGCTTAATGGTGCATTTGTTGAATCTAGCACAAAAACGGCAGGCCGAGACGTCGTGGTCTGGGCCTAAGCAAGGTATACAGAAAGAGTGGAAATCCTTATGCGGTATTTGCTTCCCACATGAAATGCAATTATTAACTTTGTCTGACATTGGTCTGAGGCAAGAAAAGTTTCCCCAATGGGGTACTTAGCTTTTAAGAAGACTTCGGCTGAAATACGTTCGTAAATCTCAGGAGCTGGACGACCGGCACTTGCAAACTGCTTCTGCTTCGGGCACCGCGCGGCAAGAAAGACTGAAGAAAATGGCGTTGGCTGCCTCTTTTATACCCCTGCCGCACTGACGTCAGGGAAGAAGCGACGACAACCGACGCCGGACCTAGACTTTGGAATTCGGCCGACCGAGGACCCACCTGATGGCAGGATAACCCATCTGTTATGACTGCAGCTGTATGCACGATGAACATCTTAAAATAGACGTGGAAGTTGTACACTTGCATCAATATATTACATCTGATTTGCTGTTTTGCCAATATGAAGGTCTGTTTGACAAAATTGTTAACAGGGTAGAAAAAAGTGCAATGGTATATTTTTAAAAAAGAAAAGGAAGTTACAAAGGGATATTAATCAGTACAAATATCACAATGTATATCCCACTAATAGGCATTTTGTAGAGAACGAACAACAATTTAATGATGGAGGTCACTTTCATGAGTCACCAACTGTCATGGGTTCAGGGGAAGGAGGACACCCACACCCAGAACCTTTTTTTGAAGGTGAACCAAATGACCCAGTAGATTCTCAGGATTTTCACTTTGTGAGACGCTCAGAGAGAATAGCCAACAGGGACAACAGACATATTACCAAGGGATGGGAACACATCGAGGACACACCAATCAGATGAGAGGCAGAGGGAGACATTGATCATCTCCCCTGACCATGTTGTACACACTTTTATGGGTTTTAATGTTTATAATTACAGTGACAGATTAATTTCTGAAGAATGTTTTTCTTTATTTTTAAAAGTACATCTGAAGAAGCGTAGTTTGCTACGCGAAAGCGCTCATTTTTCTGTATCCAAATAAAGAAATACCAATTTCAAGGTAATTTATCTCCTGTGGTGATTCCCTCTGGATCTGCTATTATTATTAATATTTTATTTTTAAAATGTTTTAAATTTGTACCTAGCAAGAGACCTGATATAGCAGATGCACTTGTGGACAAACTTGTATACTAGGAAATTAAATTTTAGAGTATTATTTCCTAAACATAATACTTCTCCTACAGAAGTTTTACATAATAAACCGTTGAGGAAAAACAGTGTTTATAATCCTACATTGCACAATTTGATTGCTAGTTACGAAAGAGTTGTTAAGGAGGATATTTACCAGTTACGGGCGAGCAACAGTAAGGGATATAATAATTTAAATTTAAAAGAGAAACTTTTGTTAATGGAATTAAAGGGGGATAAAAAGATACGTATTATGACTCCTGATAAAGGTGGGGGAATTGCAGTGTTCAATGCGGAAGGTTATATTAATGTTATGCAATCTATACTTTTTAGTGAGGACAAGTATCTGCAAGTGTCCATAAATGAAATACATATTTCTTATCAAAGGATAGACAGTTTTTTGGAAGAATATGTTTTGGAAAATAGAATTTATCCGGACATGTACAACTTTTTGTATAATAAACATCCTAAAGTGCCTGCCATCTTCGGGATTCCTAATGTACACAAAAACATGCCCAACCACCTTTTAGACCCATAGTGGCAGGCAATGGTTCAAAGACACAACTTGGCAGTATTTATAGATAGGATGGAAGAATATGTTTTGGAAAATAGAATTTATCTGGACATGTACAACTTTTTATATAATAAACATCCTAAAGTGCCTGCCATCTTCGGGATTCCTAAATTACACAAAAACGTGCACAACCACCTTTTAGACCCATAGTGGCAGGCAATGGTTCAAAGACACAACTTGGCAGTATTTATAGATAGGATGGTTAAACATGTGGTTGACAGTGTCCCACACTTAAAGACTGATGGGACTTTTTAGCAAAAATCACTTCTGATTTATGGTCCCCTGAAGTTGTATTCTTAACGATAGACGTTCAGGACCGGTTTCCTTGAATTCCTAAGGTTGAAGGTTTAAGATATTTTGTGGAAGTTTTATATTCTTGCTCCACCCTCACCCAGGACTGTATCAAGTTGATATGTGAAATAATGGCGTTGATTTTTAGATTATAACTATATTTATTTTGAGGGACAATATTACCAACAAATCACTGGAGTAACTATGGCCACAGCCTGTGCCCCTGTATATGATAACTTGGTGATGTTGGACTGGGAATTGGAGTATGTTTTTAAAAGTAACTTCTATAATGAGATTATTTCATATAGCAGGTACCTGGACAATATTTTTATCTTGTGGAAGGGTATACCTGACAACATCCCCCGATTCATTGATTATTTAAATAGTACCCATTTTTTTAAGTTTACATACCAATTTGACACCTTGGAGATGAGATATTTAGACACTCATCATCAAGGATGACAAGTGTTTTAGGTCTAAAGTATTCCGCAAACACACCTTTTGCAATTCTTACTTACATTTTGACAGCCACCATCCATTCTTTCAGAAGAAGGGAATAGAAAAAGGACAGGCTATTAGGATAGCAAGGATGACGTCACACAAGGAGGACCTATATTATTAATTTTGTCTTTTGGAATCTATGTTTTTAGAAAGGGGCTATCCTGTTGAATTAGTGACCAATACCCTTCAAGAAATTTTAGATGGGTGGGGTGTTAAATATAAGTCCTTGCTGGGTCAAAAAATAGTGGACACTACTGTTTCTAACCATATTGAAACGAACACACAACTAGACAGATGTAACTTTTCACAGGCATGTGTGATGCAATGCAGTTCCTTTTATCAAGGTATCAAAAATATTCTGTACAAGAATTGGAAAATATTCAAGGCAAATAATGAAATTACATATTGGTTGGAGAGAAACCTATTTTTTCAACCAAGATTGGTAAAGATTTAAAAACTATACTGAAAAGTAATCAATCAAGTCAAGCCTTGAAAGGTGATATGGGAACTAGAGCTTTATAATCAGTGCACTTGCATATTGCAGGACCCCTCTGTCATTTTATCTAACTATGCTAACAGCAAAATATTTTTTAAAAAGGGTAATTGTGGCACCAGAAAAATACTTTATCTTGCTAAATGTAATACCTGTACTGGTTTTCATTTTAGCAAAATGGAGAGGGCATTGAAATCAAGCATCTATGAGCATTTATATGACATAAAAAAAAAAAAAAAAAAAGAAACAAATGCCCTATACAGACATAGCAAGCTATGTGCCAATTTTAGTGGTTTTAGATTTGCTATAATAGATGAGGTACAAATAAATCTAATAGATGAGGTACAAATAAATCAAAGAGGGTGTGACTGGAAAAATATTTTATGCAAGAAAGAAATTATATGGCAACTGCGATTGGCAGCTAACATATAACCCTGATATTAATGATTTTGTTTCCATCACACCAGTTTTAAAGGAAAGGGCAGTTAAGATTTGATATGTTATTTATATACTTAAATTTCAGTAATTTCTACATTTAACATTTCATTACGTGTATGTCTTAATATGTACTTATTTATAAATCCGTGTTTTTATCAAAAAACATACAAGACATGAACTTTTTTGTAATATTAATTTTGAAGTTACTGTTGTAGATATATTTTTAAATCTTACTTAGATTTGAATGACACCTCTACTGTCCTATCAGAAGTGGCCTGTTGGTATTTAAACAGAGTAATATTTTTGCCTAATTGTTTTGATGAAGTCAATGTTCATTTGATGAAAGCGCTAAACTACTATGTTTTACAGTTTTTATTTATCCTGTGGCAATAAAGTATATGGATTTAAGTCAAAGGGACTAGTGTCATCATTTTGATGTTATTTTCTGGGTTACTAGTGTTGTTTTGCAGCACCTACCATTTATTTTTCTAAACTCTAGGGCATGGCTGGCATTGAGGTTGGAGGAACCATCGGCACCGACCCCCTGACTCTGGAGCTCCTCGGATCCAAGGATTCTGAAACCCGGGGATGGATCGGAAAAGGAGCTATCGGGGAAAACCTCAGAGCCGAATTCCCTGCTCTGTCAGGAGGGTGAGCCAGCAACACTCCCATCTGCAACCGAGTCTGTAAAATTCTTATCATCCAGTCCATGTCAGCCTCAGACAGGCTTCTTGTCAATCTGGAGAATGCCACTGACACCGGCTGAGAGAGCCGATGAGAGGACAACCTCGAAGCAGACCGAACCTCCTCCTCCAGCTCCGGAGAAGATCTAGGGGAACGGAGTCGAGGGGAAGATGGCTTAGGAGTCTTGTCCGGGGTAGTGACCACTTTAACAGGAGGACCCGAAGGATCCGACGGGTCCATTGGTCTCTTACAACCCCTATCTTTGTCGCTCTCTCTTTTTCTCTCTCTCCCTATGCTTCTCTTTCCTGGCCTCTGTCACCCTGTTTAGAAACAGGAGTGCGAGTCCCGGACAGGAAAGGAGGACCAGAAGCTGATACGGCCATAGCCATGGCAGTAGAGGAAGAAGAAGCAGGTTCTGCCAGAAACCCAACCAAAATTAACTTGGTCCTGCGGTCCCGTAAGGCCCGTGGATTAAAGACTGCATAAATTTTGCAGCCTGAAGAAAGGTGGGGAACCCCCAAACACGACACACAGAGTGTGGCCATCAGTGGAGACTACTTATTGCCACACGCTGTGCATTTGGAGAAGGTCTGCTTTCGAGGGTCAGACATCTCAACCCCCACAGCAACAAATAAGGCTTACTAAAGCCCTACCTAAACACATGCACTCGCAGCAAAGGAAAGGGAGGCCTACACTAACACAAAGTTTTACTACTTTTTTTTTTTTGAGCGGAAACCCGTGGGGGGAGGAAGGAAGGGAAGGTAAACACTACCCATGCACACTAAACTGACTTTGCACAGTTAAAGGAGGAAAAAAAACCTACTCTACCTGCCTGGAGCTCAGAGATCACGTCTTGGTGAAGCTGCAGCAAACGAGATCTGAGGGTTGGAAGGAGGTTGCAGTGTAGTATGGGTAAGGGGGAGGAGCTTGGAGCTTGGATCTTAGCTTGGAAAGCTGCTGGCTTGGATCCATATTGGATCCGAAACCCACAGGTTGATGATCAAATGAAGTTAACTACTTCAGATCAGATGTTTAGTCCAAGGTTAAAGAAATCCAGAATGCAAGCTGTTGTATAGCAGATACGAGAACAAACTGCACAGCTGGCTTGTGAAATATTTTCTAGCATATACCAGCAACAGCTAATAAGAGTCCAAGTAATAAGGTAAACTCCCTTATCTATATTTTATTACATTTCAGTCAGGTTACAAAAAGCAAAATAGGTGTGGAGGCTAGCAATACTTTTAACACCAAGTGTGAGATGCTGGTCAGTAGGTCCCTATTGCTCTGCACTACAGAGTTACATAACAAAACATACTAGCAGTCTGCCACATAAATACAAAAGGGAACTGAGCTAGTTAAACAAATACCAACTCTCTCTTCCATGATCTGTGTTTACCTGCTGTGAGATTATCCACATTACAAAACGAGACTTGCAGGGATAATACAGGTTCAGAATATTTGTCATAATAAATTAAAAAAAAGTAAACGTGTGTCCCTAAATGCTGTCATATTTAGCATGCTCCATTGTGAACTCTACTGCAAAAATTATTGCACTACAGAAAAGCAGTAAAGGTCCACAGCTGCTCAGGTCATTTTATTCAAAGCACTAATATGAAAAGTCCTAATTCAAGACTGCCTTTTCCAGAATGATTTACTTATTTAGAAAACCAATCAATTGCCATGTCTGCTCAGTCTGGAGCCACAAATGATCAGTCCCAGTTAACCTCACACCATGAGGTTAATAATCTCTAAATCAACTGTTTTACTTAAAGTAGGATGTGTGGCTCCTACACTCTGAACAATATGTTTGTGGGGCACCATCAAGGTACAACAAAGCTCCACAGTCCTGGAGTAAGACAGCCTCCAAAGGGACCAAAACTAGCATAATTTCAGTTTTGTATGTGTACTCTTGTGCACAGCCATTGAACACTCATTCTTTCAACAATTTCCATATCAGAAAGGTATTAAGAAAAAACAGTCGTAACCGCTTTTCCATAAAATTTGTTTTAAAGGTTTACCAATTATAGACTTTCTTAATGATAATAATAATGATAAATATGTTGATAGCATATTGATATTTCACATTATATTGTCGTTTTTAATTTTTATTTGCAAACAAAAAAAGTGTATGCTTATTGGTGGAAAGAGGTCATGTGATGAAGTTAGTCATTATTTAAATGTGAAATCTTTTTACACAGTTTTATTTTGATGATATAGTTTGAATCTGTGAGACAAAAGTGCTCAATAAAACTGTATTATTCCTGCGAGTTATGATTGCTATAGCTTGTTTTGTTTTTCTAAGTGTTTGTTCTTTGTGGTAACCATTTTGCTAGACTGCATTTTTGTTTTGTTTCATTTAGAAATGTGTTAACCAAATTCTGTGGATTCCAAATTAAGTCAATTTTACATAATATTATGCACATGCCACAGTTTCCAAAAGAAAAGTTTTTCAGAAGTCTTGCCCTTGTTTCCTTTTTACCATCTTTAAATAAAGCAAACAGCTTGCTCACAGGACATTCAGCCTTTCCCCTCTGCCTTTTTGATGCACTGTCTTCAAAACAGGCTGCAAGAATGTCAGCATAACTACTGGATATTCTGCTTGTGTACTGACGTATGTCAAAGGAACTAACTACACCCGCTTTAGAGACATCCCTATATGGCACCCACAGCATGTCCACATCTTGGGCATTTGGCAAGTCATGTGTGGGTAGTTAAGGAAAATGAGATAACACAGTGACCAAATTAAACCTCTATATCATTTATCCTGCCCTTTTCATAACACTTCAGATAGACTAATGCCACCTCCTCAGGCTTTCTGGGTAATCCAAAAAACTAACATTTAAGTGATAAATCTTTACATTTCTTCCACATAAATTTATTTTTAGATTTAATAGTTTGGAAGCTACAAAGGGACATCTAACAGTGATCTATTTTATTTTTATTGGTTTCTTATGGTCAGAATATGTTAAACCACCCCATTAGGTACAACTGAGATTGGCAATCAGGCAAAGTCTATAGACTCTGCCCATATCTCAAAGTCCTACCTGCTTGCACACCTTGGAATCTTTCCTCTATAATCTAATAGCAAATTTCCATCCTGGAAGAACAGTCCCAAGTATATTTTCACAGAAAAATAGGATCTGCTCGATATCTGCAGGATCTCATACTTCTGCAAAACATTATTCTTAACTGCAGGGAGTTATAGGAGTTTTCATAATGTCTTTTTACCCTTGTATTAAGCTAGTCATCTATATATACCAGCAATCTCAGAACAGTGACAAAAAGTACAGTTTTGTACCTACCATAAATGTAGATGTCAGAGTGTTCACACTGCTGCAGTCATTACACTTGGGTTTTCCTGCCGTCAGGCGGTCCCGTAGTCGGCCAGAGTTCCAAAGTCTTAGTCCGGCATCGGTTGCTGTCGCTTCTTCCCTGACGTCAGTGTGCCACGGGTATACAAGATGCATCCGATGCCATTTTCTTCAGTTTTTCTTGCCCCAGATGTCAGGTGCCCCCAAGTAGGTAGGCAATACATATTGCTAGTAAAAAATATATATAGAAAATAAAAACAATACCTTCAGGTACAAGCAAATACACCTCAAAGGTTGTATAGGATAGAAAGGTACAGATAAGTCCAGCTAGTTTAGAGGGGATGGAGGGAGGGTAACCTGGACTGCAGCAGTGTGAACACTCTAAGATCTACATTTATGGTAGGTACAAAACTGTACTATGTTCGTGTTACACCGCTGCAGTCATTACACTTGGGTAGAATCCCAAAGCTAAGGTTGGGTGGCTGATCTATAAAGAGTTAGGATTGACTGTGAGGCCCTGCAGAACTGCAGTGGCAAATCCTGCTCTGGATTTAGAGTAAAGAGGCAAGTGGTAATGCTTGGAAAAGGTGTGCACTGAACTCCAAGTTGCAGCCTCAAAAATTTCCTTGGTAGGTACTCCTCTGAGAAAGGCTGTTGAAGTGGCTGTTGCCCTGGTGGAATGTGGCCTGATGTTATTAGGGACTGATTTTCCATGCTGTGTGTAGCAGTAACAAATACAGTGTCCTATCCATTTGGATATAGTCTGCTTTGAGATAGCCTTGCCCTGTGATCCTGTAGCATATGCTACAAACAGTTGCTCAGTTTTCCTGAAAGCTTTTGTTTTGTCCAAGTAGAAGCGTAGCTTCCTGTGCATATCCAAAGAGTGCAGAAGTTTATCCCCTTTATTCTGGGGGTTTGGATAAAAAGTTGGCAAATGGATGGTTTGGTTAAGAGCCACACTAGATACCACCTTTGGCATAAAGGTAGGGTTTGTCCTTAAAGAAACCCTGTCCTGATGAAAAAGTATAAAAGGTTCCACTGCCATTAATGCCTGTAGCTCTGAGTCTCTTCGTGCTGAAGTTACTGCCAGGAGCAGAGCTGTTTTCCATGATAAAAATTTTAGATCTGCTGTATTGGCTGGCTCAAAAGGCGGCAGGGTCAGTTTTTCCAAAACTAAATTGAGGTCCCAAGTTGGTGTTGGTGCTCTCCGGGGCGGTCTTATGTTTTTAGCCCCTCTGAGGTACGGCTTTAGCAAGCAATGAGAGAATAAAGGAGGATCCGTGTTGTAATGTGCTGAAATGGCAGTGGCGTGGATCTTAATTGACGAGAAGGACAGGTCTTTGTCCAGCATCTCAGTTAAGTATTGTAAAGTCTGAGGAATGTTTGGGACAAGAGGGTCAAGGCTTTGAGCCTGGTTCCAGGCGCAGAATCTCTTCCATTTTTCTGAGTGAGCTTTCCTGGTGCTAGGCCTCCTGGCCTCCAAAATGACATCCATAACAGCTTTAGAGAGAGGTATTGCCTGTTTGACTAATGGATCTGCCATGCAGCCAGGTTTAGGGCTTTGAGCTGACCATGCAGGATCTGATTGTTTTGTTGAGTCAGAAGGTGTGGAATTTGAGGCAAAATCCATGGTGGGCCTAGAGCTAAGTTCTTTAAGATTGGGTACCAGTGCTGGCGTGGCCAGTCTGGAGCAATCAGGATCATCTGTGGTTTTTCTTGTCTGGCTTTTAGGAGTACCTTTGAGAGGAGAGGCAGTGCTGGGAAGGCATAAACTTTTAGGCTTTTCCAGCTGAAGGAGAGAGCATCCACTTTCCATGCTTGTGTGTGATAAGTCCTTGTGCAGAATTTTTGTAGTTGGCAATTCAGTGAGGAGGCAAAAAGATCTATGTCTGGGCATCCCCATTTTTGCGTTACCATGCTGAAGATTTGTGGATTCAATTTCCCTTCGTGAGGGTCCATGATATTTCTGCTGAGATCGTCTACCAGAGTATTTTTCTTTCCTGGCAGGAATTGTGCTTGCAGATGGACTTGATAAGTTAGAGCGGTGTTCCACAAGGTCATGGCTTGCCTGCATAGGGGATAAGAATGAGTGCCCCCTTGCTTATGTACCACATTACTGTGGTGTTGTCTGTCTTTAATAATAATTGTCCTGGATGCAGAAGGTCCTTGAAAGCTGTTAGGGCATTTTGAGCAACCAACATCTCTTTTTGATTGATGTGAAGATGCATCTGGTCTGTGGTCCACTGGCCCTGAATGCATTTTCCTGCCATGTGTGCTCCCCAGGCGTAATCCGAAGCATCTGTTGTTAGAGTCTGCCTGAATGTGGGTAGGGTAAAAGGCTGACTCTTGTTGAGGTGACATGCCTGTGCCCACCATCGAAACTCCTGTTGTAGGCAGGAAATCATTGGTATTACTGCTTCTAAACTGTGAGAGTGTTGAGTCCAAACACTTTTTAGGTACCATTGTAATTTCCTCATATGCAGTCTGGCATATGGTATTAGTAGTCTACAGGATGCCATGAATCCCAGGGCCTGCAGAATTTTTCTTGCAGGGAGATGGGACTTTTTTTTTTGCCAGTAATTGAAAATATTGAGTTAGTTGAACTTGTTTGTCTGGCGTGAGATAAGCCATCTGGGCCGTTGTATTTAAGCTGGCACCCAGGAATATAATCTGTTGTGAGGGCACTAGTTTTGACCTCTATTGGTTTACTGTGTACCCTAGAGAAATTAGCAACCTTTTTATAAATGCCAGATGCTGTAGAAGGATGTCCTTTGTCTCTGCTTGAATGAGGCAGTCGTCCAGGTATGGATACATTTGAATTCTTTTTTGTCTGCAAAATGCAATTGCTGGTGCCAGGCACTTTGTAAAGACCCTGGGCACAGTAGATAAGCCACAGGGCAGTGCAGAGAATTGGTAGTGCATTGTACCAGCTTTGAATCTGAGGTATCTTCTGCAATTTTGTCCGATAGGGACATGCAAGTATGCCTCTTTGAGGTCCAGAGTAACACGCCAAGCCTTCTTGCCCAGCATGGGTAGAAGCTGCTGTAATGTCAACATTTTGAATTTCGGAATATCCAAGTATTTAGAATTAAAAGGTCTAGTATGGGTCTCCAGGCCTTGTCCTTTCTGGGGACCAGGAAAAGTCTTGAGTAAAATCCTTGTCCTTGTTCCTGTTGTGGTACATTTTGAATAGCTCTCATGTCCATGAGGGCTGAAATTTGTTTTTGTGCCTCTGCCTATTGATTTTGTGGCAGGTCTGGCATTCCTTTTAGCCTTGGTAAAATATGAAAGTGGAACCTGTAACCTTGAGACACAATATTCAGAACCCATTTATCTTGTGTGATTGTTTGCCAGTTTTGAGAAAAAAATGGTAGTTTTCCCCCTAAAGGGGCTGCCAAAAGGGAAGAGCTTGGCGTATGAAGGGGAAAGTCATTGGAACGGTTTCCTGTACGGTTGAGACTTGTCCTCACCTCCTTTTGGGGTTGAGGTGCCCCACTGTCGTTGTCTGTTAGAACCTTGGGGTTGAGATCTGCCTCTTGGGCGTCTGTATCTGCCTCTCTGTGGCCTGACACTGGAAAGGACCAATTCTTTGTTGGCCAATTTCTGCTAAATCGAGGTGGCTGTACCTGTAAGAAATCCTTGACTGCTTGCATAGATTGAGCTTTATCCTACATTTTCTTTAACACCTCTTCTGCCTTAACACCAAACAAGGTATCATGCTGTAAAGGAGCATCCGATAATTTTGCCTTACCATGATCAGGTAAACTCTGTTCTTTTAACCAAGCAGGTCTTCGAATCACAGAACCTGCAACTGCGGCTCTACAAGAGTCCTCTTAAGAATCAAAACCACATTGCAAAGTATGTTTTCCCACCTGTTCAACTGCATGCAATAAATTCTGCATTTCTTTACAGGTCAGGAGCTTCTGAGCTTGCAAGCATTTTCTGTTTTAACTGAGCTATTAAATATTGTTGGTACTTAAGCATGTGAAACTGGCAATTTAAAGCCCTTATTGCTAAAGTTGCAGAAGTGTAAACTTTCTTCCCCCATCTATCCAAAGCTCTCGAATCTGTCAGAGGGTACTGGATTTTTTTGCAATGGAAGCCTTAACCCCTTTTGGACCCTGGGAAATAGTTTCTGGGTCAGCAGAAGGGTTTTTATAAAGAAACTTGTGAGTCAGGGACTCTATAATACCTATCTGGCTTAGCTGGTGCAGGGGGCAAAGAATCAGGAGATAAGCTGGATTCAGAGAACACATCATCCACAATATCTAGCACAGGCGGAATAGCCAAGGGCCTGTGCTGAGGCAATAAAAGGAAATCACTGAGCCTTTTCTTGGATTCTGAATAATCCTGACTTTCCCAATGGAAATGCTCCCTCATGGGATGCAAAGTTTCCCCAAAAGAATAATCCTCAGGAGGAGAGGCTGAAGGGATAGATTCTTCAGCATCAAAGTCCTCATGGGGGGTAGAGAGTATCCCTGGTCTGAAGAGGAATCAGAGGAAATGGAAACCTGATCAGAGGAATCACAGTCAGCATCCTGCCTAGGCCTTTTCTCAGGAGGGGGATGGGAACCCCTGATTAGAGTAATGAGGTCTTTGGCCATTTTAAGCATCTGTTTCATAGGCATGGAGGACTGTTCAGGAGAATGCTGCACTTGCTTCTTTGTCTTTAATGGTACTTTTGTCTTGGCTGTTGCTTTAATGGTAAGTTGTGAAGGTCTGAAGACACCCTCAGAAGCCGATCCCTGCTCAGCGGCTCCGGACCCATCTGAGGGATTAGTTTCCGTAGGCCCAATACCTTGAGTTTCCAGAGGCCTAGTTGTCTCCATGTGGGAGTCGGAGGCAGCCTGTGGCTCTGAGGTAGCGGGTGTCAGGGGCTGCGAAAGCACCTCACTGAGAATCGGCGACTGGCCTTGAAGAGGTTTCGTCGTCGGTCTTGGACCTCGGATGGCTGTCTTTATCCTTGTCTT
The DNA here is from genome assembly GCF_019279795.1 of Protopterus annectens. Taxonomy (NCBI): domain Eukaryota; kingdom Metazoa; phylum Chordata; order Ceratodontiformes; family Protopteridae; genus Protopterus; species Protopterus annectens. The sequence goes on from NC_056744.1 coordinate 1,151,894,400, forward strand.
TGCGTTTTTTCGGAATTGCGGTCGTCGGTTGATCTGACGGTATAGTATAATTGAACCTTCGGCCAAAGTAGTGTAAAACAAAATCAAAACGTCTTTTTATAGTGCGTTTGTTAAATCTAGCACAAAACCGACAACTAGTGACGTCGTGATCAGGGCCTAGGCATGGAATACAGTAAGAGTGGAAGTCCTTATGAGGTATTTGCTTCCCACAAGAAATACAATTATTAACTTTTTCTGACATCGGTCTGAAGCAAGAAAAAGTTTCCCCAACGGGGTACTTAGCTTTATTGAAGACTTCGGATCTGAAATTCAACTTCGAAAATCTCAGGAGTCGGACAACCGGCACTTGCGAACTGCTTCTGCTTCGGGCACCGCGCGGCAAGAAAGACTGAAGAAAATGGCGTCGGATGCATCTTATATACTCCTGGCGCACTGACGTCAGGGAAGAAGTGACAGCAACCGACACCGGACCAAGACTTTGGAACTCTGGCCGACTACGGGACCGCCTGACGGCAGGATAACCCAAGTGTAATGACTGCAGCAGTGTAACACGATGAACATCTTCTGATTAAACAGAAAATGGACACACATCACTGGATTGATGTATTCTAACAGTTTCATGTTCTATAAAAATTACCAGGTTGACAGTTGGCATAATGGTTAAGGTGTTTGCCTCTCACAGACAAGGTACAGAGTTTGATTCTGACCCTTAAAAGAGAAACTGGTTAAATTTAAAATCACACACGACAGTTATCCTAGTTCTTACCTGTGAACCATACTTAAATGTTCACGCCATTTTTTTTCTAACATAGCAACATATTTTACTTACTACGTTTGTCAAATGCTGTTTGCTTTTTCCGCGAACCTGTAAGAATTTACATTCATTTACAGTCTGGTGATTTGAGATTACATTGGGTCCCTTCTTTTACTATGTAGCTGCTTCTGGGTTTGTTATATGACCATTCAGTCTTATAAATAATTCTTATTGATAGCCTGTAGTGCTGATTCTGGACCATCACCATACAGGAAGCAACACTCCCACAATTACCTAGTCTACATTACTGCTGACACTCCTGGTCTAAGCCTACACTTCTGAGTGAGATACGACTCTTCTAAACTGTAGATACAGGTCTTTTATATATCATACTTCAGGCTGCAGACGAGATAAAAATCACTTAAATATTACGTTTGAAAAGTAAATTCAAAGTACACCAAAAACTGAAAAAGGAGACATTTACATTGTCTACTTTCCTTTGCTGAAAAATTGGCAAACTAAAACTTGCCCAAAAATATAGGGGGTGATCATCCTGTCCCATACCCTACCATGTTAACATTATATAATAAACTTTGAAACTGTACAAGTTAGGGTAGGCTATAAGGGGAGAAAGCACCACTGAACACACACTTCTTTACAGATGTGATTCAGCAAACATTTCAGCATGGCAAATGTTATTTGTAAACTCAGTTCAGCGGACTAACAGTTCTTATCAATTCTCAAAGCACTAACAAGAATGTCTGTGCTTGTCAGGTAGCTCCCTTGTTGCAAATCGCTTTCTTATTTTAACAAAGAAATAAAACATCAGATACAAGGATAAAAACACATCTGAGATAATGAACTTCCTGCTTAAGTATGAACGGTGTTACAAGACGTCCAGTTCTCAAAGTCAAATCTGTTAATTGCTTCCTGACAAACTTCCTGCCAAGAATTCTCATCCATAATAAAGAAGCTTACAGAAAAAAATAAAACAAGAAAAACAGACTATCAAAAACAAAAATACATCTGATCACCTAAAAAGAAATTAATGCTTGCACCCTCTCATTTACGATATATAATGCTGAGCTGCATTTTAAAAGGCATAACACCTACAAATATTTTCTCAAACTCCACTGGTTTCTCCTCATACTTCAAAAACCATGCATCAGGGAGACTGACAACTGTAAACTGTGTATATGTGTTTTAATATAAGAAAAGCCTGGCAACCTGCTTCAATTACCTTACTTGCCTAGCAAACTCTTGATGGCATATAGGCTGTTCATGGGGGTCACCTTACGCACTGGATGAATGACTCGTGATGCATAATGAAAAATATGGTGCGAGTGCGAGAATACACTAGAGGAACTCATCAGATAATGACAAGAAATAACTTTCTAGTAGATATGAAAATAAGTAAATGTGATGTACTGCAGAATTCATTGTACTACAGAACAAGGAAGTGGAATTCTATTCTTTTAAGTATAAGAATATTGGAGTCTGTTATGAAGTTTAAAAGAGGATGGGACAGTTGGCTAAATTATTTTTTTATTATTATTTGACCATGGGTATTCTGGTAGCAAGCTTGTTAAAGGTTTTATGAAGCTATGAGCTTGTTTTGCAAATAGTGAACCCGTGATGGAAAATGCCACTCAATGAAACAGTTCCATGTTACTGGCTGTAGGAACAGCTCACTGACAGGGACAGCACTTTAAAATCTTTAGTTGAGCAGAGGCCTGTTCATTCTTAATGCTGTTACAAATAAAAGTACATTTCTTACATTTTATATCTGGTAAGTCATGCAAAGTTAAACGCTAAACTGTATCCAGTTAATGGCCATCACTGCTCACAAATAGTAGTTTTGCCAAAACATAAGGAATACTTCCCACTATTAAAAAAATTTGTCTGTAGTCTAGGCTCATCTTAAACATGGTTTTATTTTTAAAAATTGCTGATGTGCTTCTCTGTAGAACTTTCAATCTTACCTGACATCAGTCTCGCTCAGGGCACTACTTGTGGATAATCAGGCAGAGCTTGGAAATATGAAACATGCAATTCTACAGAGTTTATGTAAATTCTAGATGTCTACCCTGCTGATACTGTACAACACTGTCCCTAGTTAGACTGACCACACATTATTAAACAAATGAGGTACAACAGCAATAATGCCCTCTAGTGCTGTGAGGTTACTGCATAATAATATTACCTCTGGAAGATCAAAAAATGCTCTTGGTTTCTCAAACTCTATACCTGTCCAAGACTGATGCCTTTCACTATGGCATGCACCTTCACCTTACTGTTCAGCTAAACCACATATGTAAAATGTACATCTCCCATAAGAGAAATGGTGTTACAAAAAGGAGCACTTTTTAATACAAAATTAATTTCTTTGTTATGAAACAAGGGTAGGTTATTACACAATACATTTAACATGTTCAATCATAGGATACATGATCATTCACTTATCTTTTGCACACTGGGCAAATACAGTTTTCAACAGGTCTAACAAGTTTAGCTGGGGAAAAACAAATATAAGGCGTTATAGAAACTGATGAAAATACTCAGTTCAATTCTATTTGCTCTACTGCGTATTTTTTCACCAATTAGTTTTCAAAATATCTCCACTAATGAAAAGGCATCAAAACAATACAATCCTTCATCTCTAAATCTTCTCAACCTTCTGCTCTTCCTGGTGATAGTTTATGTTCCACACGGACAGACTGCAATATCATAAAACTGTAATGACAGATGAAGGCAAGTGGCAGAGCTAACATAGTAGTAAACAAGAAAAGAAAGCTACACACACTAGAAAAACAGACTTGTAAAAACAGTGAGAGAAGCTATATATCCATGAAAACATGGCAAATACCTTAATTGCATCCCAAATGTACATTTCATCCCAGAGAATGACATGTATCGTTTAAAAAAAATAATAAAACAGGTTTCTTGATAAGAGAGACAGCCAAAGAAGCATTTTCCCTTGAAGTAAAAAAAAAGTAAAAAGGCTGGAAAAAATGTTCTGGGTCAGTTTTTGCCCCAAGCTAGCACCATCTTCTGACTGTGGGCCTTTGAGGATTTGGAAAAAGCACTTTTGACAATCTGAAGTGGCAATGATTTGCCACTCAGATAGAGTTTGTTGTGACAGTCCGGCAAAATCAAGCCTGTCTCAAGCCCACTGTTACCTTGATTCTTTACCATTAAAATATAGGCCAAAATGTAGCCAGTCATAAAGGCATCAAAGCCAGCACGATGAGTACCTACTCCTTCTGATTTGCTCACTTTTTCCATAGTCTTTTTTTCTTCAGCTTTTTGTTTCCCCTGGTCTTCTTCCACACACAGTACATCTCTTGATGGTGGAGGAATATCCACATATTCTTGGATTTCTGGTTGTAACTCTTGTTCTCTGTCATCAACCTGGGTTTCATGTTCTAGAGGTTCACACAATTGCTCTGGGTCACCTTTCACTATCTGTACACTTTTATCTGGGTTTTCTTCATGAGCACTGTCTATGTCCTCATCTGTTGGTTGTGTATCAGTTTGCATCTCATCCTTACAGGGCTTGTCCACAAAAGGTTGCTTACATGGGGGCACAGACTCTTGCTCTTCAGAGTTTACAAGGCCTGAAGTGCTATCATTGCCGAGTTGCCCTCTATTTGCCTTTCTCTTACGTTTATGCCTTTTCCTCTTTTTCCGGTCATCATGATGTCGCTCATCCTCATCAATGATGAGATCTATGTTATGGGACATGCTACACTTCACGCCATCAGGGCACCAGCCATATGCCTTTAAGAGAAAAAGAAAAAGTCATTACCAAACGTGGGCAACTGCAAACTAAAAGGAGACATACTGCCCAAAAGAAATCTAGTGGCATTTGTAAGATATGGAGTATATAACTTTAAATGCTAATGAGCTAGCTGCAGACCATATGGTACATATTTGCAAGCTGAAGGAGACTAGACTACATTCTTCTATGCCACTATCCTGATAAACTTATAAACATCACATGGTGTTACAGTGGAGAAATACATCTGCAGCAATAAAGAAATTTAGCAGCCTTCAAGATTTTGTGCGTTTGGAAATGCAGAAATACAAAGTACAGTTGAAAATTACCCAAATGTAATCAATGGGAATGCATATATTTCAAAGAAACTTGGATGGGCTGAACTCAGTCAGCTTTGTACTAAGAACCTGATTTATTATTCATTGCTATTGAATTAGCCAAGATACCTGAAAGGGTACACTGAAGTAAATTTCTGCATACTGATCAGGAAGAAGTTTTGACAGTACTACTATGTTTTTTTTTTACTTTTCCCAAAGAGAAGACAGACAAAATACTACTAATTAGACACAAAATCATGAATTATTTATTATAACATCACAAAGAATATCGCAATATTGAATGCTGGATCAGTTTCTGCTTTGGAAATGATAGGAGTTACTGCAATGACGTCTGGAGAGAGTGACATTTGTTGCACTAACATCACACTTGCCGGGTATGGTTCAGACAAAACCTGGTGGAACATAAGTGTTAGGGAGCTGAAATAGCAAGTGACGTGATTGATACAAGTGGTATTATACTGGTAACTAGCAATGGAAGGTTAGTGCAATTCAGCATCAGAAAGCGGCCTAAAGATGGTAGCAACTACTACATGGGTACCTGCATTGGTAGATCAATGCTGAGCATCACAGTTTTGGTGGTATTACTAATGGCTTAACTTGTCAGATAAACAACATTAACTGCTGTACAAGTTGCTGCAGGCAGGGGTCTTAGACTAGGCAGCTTAATCAGTACTGGCAAGGATGTTGATGACAGTAAGCTGGTGTACGAGAAGGAGACAGGACCATTTTCAGTGAGACAGCAAAGCTGTCATTTTCTTCTCCAAGAATAGTAGAGTAGCTTTCCAGCATCTCTTCCTTTATGTTCCACATGGCCTTGGCTAACTTATAATAGTCCCCTTCTTGAGCTGCAGGGACCCAGCTGTGGTTACTGTGAAGAAGACCATCAAGGTAATGGTGTCTTGTAAATTCATCTGCACCAGGTCTTGGCTGCTGTTAAGCTGGCCCAGTGTCAGGACTGGGTGGGGATGGGGAGGGGACACTTCCAGAAAAAAATTCTTCAGGGGAGAAGCCTGGATAGCTGGTGGCAAGGCTGATGCAAACTCTGATGATGCTCAAACCCTTTTTGGAAGAATTAGGGGCTGATGGCTTTTTTTCTCATGAGTGTACACATTTTTAAGGCCCTACAGGACACAGAGCTTCAGTGAAAATGGGAAAGGCCAAGTTTGGCATTAAAGTAGTTGGAAGGTTAACTCTGTGACTGGCATTATCTGTCTTGTAAATCAAGTATAAGCTGAGCTTCTTCTAGTGGCTTTTATGGGCTACCTAGTTAATGCCTCATCAGATGGGACAATGAGTTCCTATGCCTTTTGCCAAGACAGTACAACTTGCAACTTGCAGCAGTGCCAGCCACTAGACTCTATGTGCATGCTGCAAGGGCACTCTGACAACAGACAATCTTGGGAGCAACAAATGAAGAAAATGCACCAAAAAACACAGAAATAATAGTATTACTGGACTTCAACAGCAAGCTTCTAAAATAACTCTAAAGAAACAAACATAAGTCACCAAAAACTACCAAAACTGTTGAAGAAATTCTTTCTTATCCGGAGTAGACATGAAATAAAGAAATGGAAACACCAAGAGCAAAGCAGCATCACAGAGGCAAAGAGGAGGGAACTGTCTGAAGAATTTCCAGGGGCCAAATGTTCCAGTAAAGCTGTAGCCTAGCCACTGCAATTCCCAATACCTAATACCCCTTTCCATGAGAGTGGAACAGACCAGTATGTATTTGTGGATGATCTTCCGTATCAGCGTTGCATTATTCATCACATGTGGGATCTCCTGCAAGGACAGCCCAATGTCTGTCCAGTATACCAAAGACTTTACATCCTCACAGGGTCACACGTCAGGTGTATGTTCACCATGCAGGCGTACAGCATAAAAGTGACGTACACATGGCTCAATACTCAGAACTTCACTGCCACCAGTGTGAATGCCCTTCACTGAGTTGGTCTCTACTGAGCAATTTACAGATACACGTCCTTTCTTCGTCCCTCTACCTTAAGAAACAATGTCTCAAACTTTTGACCCAGGGTACCATGGCAGAATCCACCCACCCCCAGGTACAGCCATCTCTCAAATAGAAGACTAAAAGTCTCAGTCTGAATCTGCTGCTATCCAACCCCCGCAATGTCTCTTTCTAGGTTGCTTAAGACCCCAAAGACTGTCCAAGTGCAGACATTAGCTTCCGCTGTTACGATCCCCCAGAGTCTTGTTAGAGAAGAGATTCCTGGTACCCTTACACAGTCTAGGCAGGGCTGTGTGCCCCTGCAGATTGGTCAAAGCTGACGTTCCATTAAAGTGTAAAACTAAACACATTCTTGTCATTGCTAAGGATCCTTGGAGGGAATGGAATGATTTTACCCAGGGTTTGTTCAATAATTTGATGGCCTCGAAGACCCCATCAAGGATCATCAGTTCCTGCATCTCCTTGTGCTTTTACTCCAGCCAAAAGGACTAGGGAATTAGATTCCTTGGATAAGGAGGTGGATTATTCAGGACAGGACTCTGTCCTAGTCTTCACAAATCACTTCACCCTTAGACTGTGTCAGGGGAAGAGTATTCATGGAGTCCTGATTCTCCCTTTGAGGAGCTGTCATTTGGGAATACTGTGGTTCACGTGATGGAGCATTTTATGTGGGATTGCTCCCAGGTCTCAGACATTCAAAAGAGGTATTATGATCTTCTGCACATGGATTCTGATAAACCTGCTGTTCCCCATTTTGAATGTTTTGATGGATACATTGCACTAGCTTCTTTGGCTCTTGATTTCCAACTTCCGGCCCACAAGAACCCTGACCATTTTTATAAAGTGCCTGAGGCCTTGTACCTTTACATATATCCTTCTTCAAATCCTGCTGTGGTCTCCGGTTCTCTGACAAGCTTTTATCCTCTTCCATACTTCTCCCTTCTGATAAAGGCAGCTGGGCTATGTAGAGCCTGGGGAAAAAGGTTTACACTTCTGCTACTCTGCCCTTCAGGGCCATAAATTATCAGACCCACATGACCAATACATTCTGGCCCTTTTGTCTCAACTTGGAGGTATTTATTCAGACCTTCCTGACTTAGAAGATGACTGCTGCCCTCTCCTTGTTTGTGTTCCATTTCACTGGCAGTCTGCCATTCCATCAAATGTAGTTAAAATTCTGTGGATATATCTTCTAGAGCTGCTGCTTCAGGTTCAATTATGAGGAGGTACTCTTAGCTTCGTCTCCAGGAGTTAGTTGATGTTAGTCTGGCTGGCCAGATGCTTTACTCCTTTACTATAGCAAAACTTTGGAACTCCCTCCCCTCAACACTTAGATCCACCCACACAATGCAACCCTCTTCAAGACATCTCTGAAGCAACAGTGAGATCATAGGCACTCCTACTGTGTACAAAGAGAGCATTTGAGAAGGACAATCCCTGTAGCCTCTTAATCCTGCTGTGCTCCCTCAAAAAAAAAAAAAAAAATATATATATATATATATATATATATATATATATATATATATATATATATATATATATATATTCAGCTGCTCTTACTATAACTGTCTTAGTTGCTGTTCTGCGGGCTATCTGTTCAGTTGTTCTTACTCTGCACTTATTACTGCTTGTTAGTAGCCTTCTAATGTAATGCCTTCTGCACTCGTTTTTTAGTCATTTGTTAATTTAATTGCATTTAATTAAACTGTATTTGCCATAATATTGATATACGTGTGCTAGCCTGCACTGCATTTGAATTGTATTTACTGCTGTTTTAGCTGCTTTTCTGTTAAAAAAAAAAAAAAAAAAAAAAAAAAATTTCCTAGCTTATTTCCTGCCTTTCCTGTAACTTATCTAGTCCAGATACAGACTTGCTGTATCCAGGTCTGTTTGTAAGCTCCTGAGCCCCCCAAGCCTTTCTGTGTTGGAGGGGAGCCTTCTAGCTTATCAGTGGAAGTGGAAAGCACTAGGTAGCCTATCTACCACAGGAGAAGAGGTTTCTGGCCCATAAATTATAGTTTATTGACCGTTCGGGAAGCTCTTCCATTTCTTTCAACCTTCTGATTCAAAAGCCTGTGTTTGTGCTTGTTTCCTGCCTTTCCTGTTACTAGTCTAGTCCAGATACAGATTTGCTGTATCCAGGACTCTTTGTAAGCTTCTGATCCCCCCCCCCCCCGAGCCTTTCTGTGCTGGAGGGAAGCCTTCTAGCTTATCAGTGGGAGTGGTAAGCATCAGGTATAGCCTATCTACCACGGGAAGAGTGGGTTTTGGCCCATAAATTGTAGTTTATTGGCAGTTTAGGCAGTTTTCCATCTCTTTCAACGTGCTGGCTTAAAAGCCTGCACGTGCGCTTGTTCCCCACCTTTTTCTGTAACTAGTCTAGTCCAGGTACAGATTTGCTGTATCCAGGACTCTTTGTAAGCTTCAGAGCCCCTGAAGCCTTTCTGTGTTGGAGGGAAACCTTCTAGCTTATCAGTGGGAGTGGTAAGCATTAGGTAGCTTATCTACCACAAGAGGAGTGGTTCCTGGCCCAGAAATTGTAACTACTGGCCGTTTGGGCAGTTTTTCCCATCTCTTTCAACTTTCTGGTTTAAAAGCCGCACTTGCCATTTGTTTCCCACCTTTCCCGTTACTAGCCTAGTGCAGATACAGAGTTGCTGTATCCAGGACTGTTGGTAAGCTTCTGAGCCCCGCAAGCCTTTTTGTGTTGGAGGGAAGCCTTCTAGCTCATCAGTGGGAGTGGTAAGCACTAGGTAGCCTATCTACCACAAGAGGAGTGGTTTTGGCCCAGAAATTGTAGATTTTTGGCCGTTTGGGCAGTTTTTTTTCCATCTCTCTCAACTTTCTGGTTTTAAAAGCCTGTGTTTGTGCTTGATCCCCACCTTTCTCGTAACTAGTCTAGTCCAGGTGCAGATTTGCTGTATCCAGGACTGTTTGTAAGCTTCTGAGCCCCCCAAGCCCTTCTGTTGGAGTGCAGCCTTCTAGCTTATCAGTGGGAGTGGTAGGTAGCCCGTCTACCAGAAGAGGAGTGGTTCCTGGCCCAGGAACTGTAGTTTATTGACCATTCGGGAAGTTGTCCATCTCTTTCAACTTTCTGGTTTAAAAGACCACATCTGCGCTCGTTTCCCATCTTTCCAGTAACTAACCTACTAGAAAGCCTTAAACTGATATAAGTCTTCTAGCTTAAAAGATAGACTTTGGAGTGATTGAGTATCAGTTTTCTATATTTTCTTGCTGTACTTAACTGTTTTCCGCCTAAACGCTGATTTTCCAGCACTTATTGTGATTTAAAAGCTTGTTTTTTTCACATATTGTACTTATTTGACTGCCTGCATTTTTAAAAAGTTTTGTTTAAATAAACTGTTTAACTGTTGTAGGCTACACACTAAAGTGCGAGAGCCTTTTCTGATCACTTGTAGTCGTTTAAAGCTGTTTTAAGTGTACTCTTTACTGTTTTTGCCATATCTTTTCAAAAAAATAAATAAATAAATACATTTCTTGTTTCCCACCTTTCTAAGCTAGTATAGTCCAGATTTCAGGCTAGTGATGAATTCAGGGCTGTGTTACAAGTTTCTGAGTTGCCCATACCCTACTTGGATAGAGGGAAGTTTCTCTGTTCACCTGTGAGAGAGGGGAACTTTAAGCAGCCATCTGTCTCTGGAGGAGTGGTTCCAGCCCAGAAGTTAGTAGTTTAAAAAACACGATGCATGGTTTTGTGTGCCGGGCAGCACTGGTTAGCTAGGGTTAAATTATTCCTGGCTCCACTAAGTCTCCTTAAGTTTTTCACTGGAAACTAGTCTAACTCTCAATCTAAGCACTCAAAAAGCATCCTACAGTCCAGCACTTGCTCAGACCTAATAGCAAGCACTAATATATTCAGACACTTGACTGCCCAGCAGGGCAAGGCTCTTTATCCACCCCTCACCAACCAAGCGACTAAGCAGCTCACCCTACTATTCAGGCATGACAAAAGGGCAACTTCAGGTGTACTCTCCAGTCCAGCTGGTGAATCTGGGCATCCTGAGGCAATGTTACAACTGCCTCATGTACACAGACAGCCCTCTCCTCCTACCACAAAACACTAACATATGTGAGAGATGCAATTATACAGACAAACTGGAGGCTAACGTATCTCCACCCAAGACTGGAACAGACAGTCATGAGGAGAAGGTTAACACTTGCACCACACCTCCAGCCTCACACAGACCTACTAAACCAGCACTGGCAAAAAATACACATAAATACACAAAATCATACTCGGGAGGCTCTAAATAAAAACCTGCAAAAGCATCAGAGAGCTCCAAAGTAGAAACCCACAAAACCTGCACCTCCCGTCACAAACCAGACAACACATAAAACACAAAATCAATGTGCCGCACAATCACAGCCCTTAAGGCAAAATAACATACCTAACACACTAGTGATAGGTGACTCAATAGTCAGGCAGACTGACGCCCCACTCACTAGGCTGGACAAGGAGAAGGTTACTGTTAGCTGCCTGTCGGGAGCCAGAATCTGCCACATAACACAAGCACTCAGGTCACTCCAGAACAAGTACCAATATGACTCTGTCATTGTTCATGTTGGTGTGAACCCTGGACTACATGGAAGAGCTCTCTGATCATGTAGCCCAGGCGGGTATGACCCTGACCCTGAGTAGCATCCTGCCCTCACCAAGAATGATACCTCTGTATAAAGAAAAAATGATCAATTTCAACAATTGACTAAGCTTCTGGTGTCATTCAAAGGGGATCCAGTGTCTGTCAGCCTGGGATGACATGCTCGACAAGCCGCGTTGCTTCGCAAGAGACTGCTTGCACCTGTCACCCCTTGGCTTTCGAATACTGGCCAAGGCTCTTGCTGCCTCCATAGTGCCTTTTTTAGGCAAGGCTCAAAATTCAAACCCACCGCCGTAAACAGCACAAGTAAAAAACTGAGGGTTATGCTACTCAATGCCAGGAGTTTAAATGTCAAAATGCATGCGCTCGAAGCACTCCTAAGTATGGAGAACGTTGACATCTATGCAGTAACTGAAACCTGGTTCAAGGCTCCAGAGAGCACTCCAGCACTACTGGGCTACAACTCATACCACACATTTCGGCCACAGAACACGGACCAAAACACAAAAGGAGGGGGTGTATCCATATTCATCAAGGATACCCACACCTCCAGGTTAGTGGCGCAGCATGATACCTCTGAGATCATCCATGTGCAACTAACATCAGGAAAATCTGCAATGTAAATTGTGGCCTGCTACAGATCACCCTCCATGACCCAGGACCATCACTACGCCTTTCTGGAGACACTGGAAAACATGAAGGTCCTACCGAACACCCTGATCTTGGGAGATTTTAATTACCCTACCATTAACTGGGAAAACTACTTGAGTACAAACTCCCAGGCTCAGCGCTTCCTGGAATTTATCAACTCAAATGCCCTGGATCAGCTGGTAAACTCCCCTACCAGAGGCCACAACATATTGGACCTGGTCATCATCAACATTAACTGGGAAAACTACTTGAGTACAAACTCCCAGGCTCAGCGCTTCCTGGAATTTATCAACTCAAATGCACTGGGATCAGCTGGTAAACTCCCCTACCAGAGGCCACAACATATTGGACCTGGTCATCATCAACATGGGCGACAGGTGCTCCGTACCAGAGGTCAACCCGTCACTGGTTAGATCAGACCATAAACTAATCACCCTGGATGTCCACACCCCACCACCACCCCCAACCAAGGAAACCACAGTGAAAAACTTATCTAAAGCAAACTTCACCTTACTTAAATCAGAGGTAGTAAGTTTCTCAGCCCCAACACTAAAGGATAACACTGCCCAAGATGCAGAATCCTTTACAACTGCACTCTATGAGCACCTACAAGGATGCATGAATCGTGCTATCCCTAGCAAAACCAAGACTCACTCCCCTAAGAGAAGGAAACCAGTCTGGTGGACCCCTGCCATGAACAGGTTATACAACAAAAGGAGGAAACTAGTTCAGAAAAAAAGCAAATCCCAAGAAGGAAAGACATCCCTGATCAGTATCAGTAAGAAACTAAGGTCCCTCATAAAATCATCCAAGGCTAACTTCGAAAGAAAAACAAACAAGGACTCGAAAGATAACCACAAAGCCTTCTTTAGCTATGTCAATAATCTAAGTGGCAACTCGCAGATATGCTCTGAGATAGTGCAAAATAGCACAAAATATACTGAACCTACTAATATTGCCAACATAATGGCAGATTCAGTGCAAACTTCAGCTCCCTCTCACCTTCAAAAGGGCCCACAACAATACCGGAAAAGTGTAGTGTCCCGGAAATCACAGAAGCACAGGTGAAAACAGCCCTTTCAAAAGCCAAAAACACAGCATCAATGGGGCCAGATGGTGTCCAAGGCTGCGTCTTGCATGAACTACAGAATGAACTAACCCCCCACCTAAACATGCTGTTCAACCTCAGCCTCTCCACAGGCTATGTGCCCACAGAATGGCGCAGAGCAATGGTTATTCCACTCCACAAAGGAGGAGCCACAACTGACCCTGGTAACTATCGCCCCATAACCCTGACTAGCCTGGTCTGCAAGGCTATGGAGCGCATCATCATGGAACTCATTAACAAAGACATTGGGAACCTCCAAACACTTGACCCGACCCAGTTTGGCTTTGTTAAGGGCAGATCATGTCTACTAAACCTGGTTGACTTCTTCGAGACAGTTACCAAGGCCATAGACGAGGGAAAGGTGGTTCACACAGCCTACCTTGATCTCGCCAAGGCGTTCGACACCATTCCTCACTCGGGTATTATAGAAAAACTTACCAGCCTGAATATAAACCCCTACATCACAAGATGGATTGCCAACTGGTTTACAGACAGAACTCACACTGTAAGAATAGTGGGCTCCAGGTCTGACTCTAAACCAGTCACAAGTGGTGTCCCGCAAGGCTCAGTTCTGGGACCCCTACTGTTTGGCATATATTTCTCAGAAGTACAGGCAAACACAGGAGGACTATGGCTAACCAAGTTTGCCGATGACTGCAAACTGGGAGCCATAATTGACTCTCGGCTGACACGGACATCCTCCAAAAAGGCCTTACTGAAACAGACACCTGGTGTCAAAGTCATGGCCTCAAGCTAAATGCCAAAAAATGCATAGTCATCCAGTTTGGGAAAAACAAAACACCCACGAATTACCACATAGGCGGCAGCCCCCTTAATACAGAAGAGGTAATAAGAGATCTGGGGACCCAGGTAGATAGTTATCTCTCCTTTGACAATCATATTGCCAAAGTAGTTAGGACATCCTTCTATGTGGCCCATCTAATTACTAAGGGGTTCACATCTAGAAATAAAGAGGTTATAGTGCCCCTCTACTCGTCACTCATCAGACCCATCACAGAGTACAATGCCCCATTTGGGATGTACCTCACAAGACACTTCCAACAGCTTGATAGACCACAAAAGCACCTCACCAAGAGGATTACTGGCCTCAAACATATGTCCTATGCAGCCCGACTGAAAAAAACTCCGGCTGTATTCAGTGGCATATTGCTTACTCAGAGGTGATCTCTGCCTGACTTACAAAGCCATGTCCAACTCAGAATTGATGGACATGCTCCACCTAAAGAAATCCAAGTCACTGCGAGCCACGCGCTCTAGTGAGCTAAACCTCACCACAACAATAAATAGAACATGCTGGAGGGATAGATTCCTGTCACAGAGACCCCCCCATGCTTTGGAACAAAATTCCTAACTACATTAGGCAGAGCCCCTCACTAACACTCTTCAAGAGAAGCCTTGACGAGTGGATGGGTAACAGAAAGTACGCCCCTGGGATCACTTCATTGGCTCTGCTTGACAGAGGCTCAGTTAATTAATCAATGGGGTGGCGAAAACCGACACACTCTGGCTAGGCTTATAAATGCCCTCGGACAGATAGCCTAGTACCTACCTATGAACATCTCTCCGCATCTTGGCTGTGTACATGTGATAATGCCACATCTCATATAGCCTAACTTCAACCATCACAACTACTCTCACCCCCACCCTACTACTCTGCCTTCTCTCCATCCTGGCCACTTCCTCCTCTACTAACCATCATGGTCCTTCTTCTATTCCTCCTGTCTGCTTCCTTCACTTCGTAACCCTTACAGACCTCCAATTAAACCAGGCAAAAAATTCAGGTACTCTTAACCTATCTTAATATCATGCCACCATTCTGATTCTTGCACAGTACTCACAAAGCTTAGTAGTCATACTGCCCATCACTCAGCTATTACACCTCCTTTGTGCATTAAAAACTTAGTAGACTGACTAATTCCTACATTCTGCTCAGCACCCACTGTATAAAATTTTGCTGGCTGTAAACTACTCATATGGAATGTTCCCACATATATACTCTGTATGGCTTGTATACTATCTGTGATTCAGAATGATTACTTGTGTACTTTTTTACCAATTGTATAAGCAGCCAATAATATGTACCAAATGTCTTTATAAATGTAAAATTCTGTATTGTATGTAAAATGTCTTACATGTTCAGCTTTCCTCCCTGGGATTCCACTGAAAATGGGCACCTCTGGCCCACCTGGACCATCCCGGTAAACAAATGCAAATAAATAAATATTAAGGCCAAGCTCATCGACGCTACTCTGGACAACCAAAATCTCTCTGGTATTGCTGCTGCTGCTGCTGCTGACCTGTTTAAAACTCTACAAGACAAAGGTAAAGTTATGCAGCATCTTAAAACAAATACTTGTTTCTCCTATCAACAAATTTCACAGGAACTATCCTTCTAAGTTTGCCTTTGTTCATAGGCAACCCTTTCCAGCCTTCTAAAAGGAAAAGGAAAAGGGTTCCTAAGCATATGCTTTTTGATAAACACACCCAGACTTCTACGGCTCAAAAAGCCCTCTTTCACGACAAATCTGACTCCATCTGACACATTTTCGCCCCTTGGCCAGGTTGCCCTGTCTCTCAGGCTCTCCATGACTCTCCCTGTCTGGCAACAGATTACTTCACACTCCTGGGTACTTCCCATTATCCATCACAGTTATTTTATGGCATGGAAATCCATTCCTCCATTCTCAGGTCTTCCTTAACCTCCTCCAGACCGACTTCCTCACTTTTCTGTGGTCCTGCAGGATCTACTGGATCAAAGAACCATCTAATCTGTGCCAGAATCCTAATGAAGAACAAAGTTTTACTCCAGAATGTTTCTGGTTCCCAGAAAAGAAGGGTCATGGAGACTGATCCTAGACCTCCTCCTTTCTCAACACCTTTCTAAGGATTCTTTCTTTCCAGATGATTCTGTTTCCTCTTCTGCCACAGTATTTTCTGGTCTCCCTAGACAAAAAATGCCTATCTTCATATTCCCATTCACCCTCTCTTCAGGAAGTTTTTAAAGTTTCTCCACTTCCTCCTCTCATTTTCCATTCTCTTTTTCATCTCCTGGTCTTTCTACAGCTCCAATAGTATTCACCAAATGTTTGGCCCCTGTCATAGCCTTCAGCAGGCTTTGAGGTATCCAGATATTCCCATACCTGGATGTCCTGACTTCTTTAGGATCCCTCCCAATCCAGGCTTCTTCAGGATCTGCACTTCACCATGCTCCTACTGTGTTGCCCGGGATTCACCATCAATCTTAAAAAGTCAGTTCTGACTTCTTGTTAAGACTACATTTTTCTGGGTTGCAGAATCCAAACCAAAAAAACACTGGCCTTCTCCCATGGTTCTGTCTGACAACCAACATCCAGTTTCTGCTTCCCCTTTCTCTCATTCCTGCAAGGGAATTTCTCGGAGCCTTGGGGTTCTTCGTCTCAACAATTCTCATGTTTGCCTTTGCCAAGCTTCATATGCAGAAGATTCAATGGTACCTATAGACAGCTTGGCTCCAGCATTGCCACCCACTGGAGTTTCCAGTTCCCCTACTACCATGTCTCAAAATGAAGTTTCATGATGGATTTGGCAGATCTCCTTCAATCTCGGCCTGCCTTATCAGATTCCTACCCCTACTCAAGAGCTGTTCACAGAGGCTTCTGAAATGAGGTGGAGAGCCTCCTCCAACAATTTGAAGTTTACAGTCCACCCTTCATCAGTGGTCAGACTACATCAACACAAAATAGATGAGGGAGCTCATTCTTGCTCTTCAGGCCTTCCAGTCTCTTTGGTTTCCAGGTCCTTTAAAGGTCTTTACAGCCAACACTACAGTTATGCAGTACATTAACAAACAGGGGGTACAAAACCCTACTTCCTTGCAGAATAACCCTTCAGCCCTTGGACTTGGCCATCCATTATCAAGTTACCCTTCAGGCAGTCTACATCCCTTCAGAACACAACTTATGGTAGACTCCTTGAGCAGGTCCAGGACACAACCTCACGAATGGATGCTTAACAGGACATAGTACATTGGTGGGTTATACTTGAAGTAGATCTTTCTGCCTCCCCAGTCTACAGGAAACTTTCTCATTTCTGTTCCAGAGTACCAAGTCTTCTGACCTGGAAGGTAGACGCCATGTCTTTTTCTTGGAAGAGAATGCTCCTATATGCTTACTCGCCTACTCCTCTGTTCCCGGGTCTTGCACAAGATCATGAAGGACTACCCCAGAATCTTTGCTGGCAACTCCCATTTGTGCAGACAGCACTAGTTGCACTTCTCTTTCAACTTGCCAAGAGCAATCACCACAACGTACCTCACTGGATGGATTTTTTCACACAAGACAAGGAAGGACACAGTACAGTTGTGTAAGATCTTATAACAGTAGATGTCCTTTTCAGTGATGCAGTACTCAGTCCCTTCAGCATTTGCTTTCTACCAGAGGATAAATTATTTGAAGTCTGTTTGGTGGTATAAAAGTACCTACTTTCAATCAAAAATCCTAAATCTTCTAATCAGTGACACACACTTGGGAGCCATACACGTTCAATTGTTTTTCTGCGAACTGCTTAGCTAATCTCTTTCCAATTTTTTCTAACCACCCCTGATTGATTTCTATAGTTGTCCTGCAATAGTTTATACACCCTACTAATTATTATTTTATAACAGCAGCTTTTACTCTTGATTCAACTAAAAACTGAAACAGTTAGTATGCTCACTGTTGGGAAGCAACACAAGATTTACATTCATACAGACTACAAGATCTGAATAAAATAGAGCATTACCCACTGCTTACATCTGAAATGCTTTTGTGAAGCAAGCTCTGAACCATGTATATTTAGTACTCCATTAGGAAGGTACATATTTCTTGGGACTTCCACTGGATATTTCATCAGACTCTGGGGTGTTCCACAGAGTTGCTGCATAGGTAACTGAGGGCTTGCACAACACTGGTGATGTGTTATGAACACGATGGTGGTGTGCATTGCAAGACTGATTCATTTGCTAAGCTAGATCAAGATGGCAGAATTTCAGTTTAGACAGAAGCAAACACGAAGCTGAAGTGGCAGATTAGAAATGTGTTCTGATGCTGGAAGGACTAAGACCCATAACTGGTGGAGACCGAAGAGCTGTATGGAAGCCAAAGCCAAAAGACAGGTAGGCATTGTAATGCATCTGGGAATGGTACAGTATTTTCCAAAATTTATATCCAATGTGTCAGAGGCAACTATACCAGTAAAAAAGTTGATAAAGCAAGATGTGGCTTGAGAACAGAGCTCTGAACATAAGAATTCTGAAATACTTAACATGCACCATCACTAAATAACTATGATGCAAATGAGCCAGCTGCACTACAGGAAGATTCCAGAGTCAGACTGGTACAAGAGATGTGATACTACAAGAGGTAGAAAAACAGCTGCCAATGGGCCAACAACATTTACGCAAGCAGAGGGTGCATGCACACAGAAAAGGAAGTATTATCAATAATTTATGAATTTGAAAAATTCCGCGAACATGCCTACAGTAAAAAAAAAAGTTAGAGTAGAAACTAACCACAAATCTTTGCAAAGTATACCAAGAAAACAGTTGTACAAGGCACCTCAGAGATCTGCAAGGGAAGTTACTTAGGATGGGATTTACAGTATATAGGGCCTGTGTGTAAATTGACAGGCAGCAATGAGCTGATTTGTACTGCAGTGTTAAATACAAGTTCACAGTCAAATTTCCTAAAGGGCAACATTTCACTACCTGAGAATTTGTTTAACTATGAACTGCTCTCAAAGCACTTGACCACTCACTTACTGGCCCTAACAGTACTCTGTAGGAAGGCAGTGCAGGATAGCAGAACCAAACCCAAACCTGACCCTAGATGCAACACCCAGCTTATGTTTTGATAAAGTGTGGACTGCAGACAAAGTAGTGGCTTCCAAGCTAGGTTAGGTACTAATCTACTTCTCAGGAGTGCTGTGCTGGCTGCTGTGGTTCTAGCTAAATGAACTTTTACATACCTTGACACTGGCTTTCCACAGGCAATAGCTGCCATGCCATGAACACACTGTCCTGTTTATTAGAGGCTTTCCTTACCTGCCTTTTGCAAAGGACACAAACAGCTGTTCAGATTTTCTGATTTTTGTTTTGTCAAAATAAAATCTCAGTTTTTATGCACATCCAAAGAATGCAGTATTCCCTTCTCTTGTTCTGGGGATTAGTGGAAAAGCACTCAGATAAATGACCTACTTAAAGGAAACTTCAGTCATTACTTTTGGCATGAATGAGGATTTGTTGAAAAGGGATACCCTGTTCCTATGAAAAATAAGAAATGGTTCCCTTAACATCAGGGCTTGTAATTCTAAGATTCTTCAAGAAGTTACAGCTAACCACAACTAGTATTTTCCATGACAAGACGTGTGTGTGTGTGTGTGTGTGTGTGTGTGTGTGTGTGTGTGTGTGTGTGTGTGTGGGGGGGGGGGGGGGGGGTTGCTGTTTTCAAAAGACGCCAGGGTTAAGTTTAAGGCATAACTGCAGCCTCATGGAGGGGTAGGATAGCCAAGGTTTGCTCCTCTAAAACATAAATATCTGAACCTGTAATTCACTTATGCAATTGCTCTCTAGTAAGAGTTGCTAGACTTAGGTAATGTCACACTTTTGTTACTGAAGTGTAGTTAAAGTATTTTACACTTCAAGGAAATATGAAACAGTTGACAAACTGTATTGTACTTACTCATACTTCTTTATTAGTGTAGTCATGTATTTCTTAGTGTAGTCATTTCTTTATATGTTACTTACTCTTGTGCTTCTGTGGAGCTTTTTTCCCCAGGTCTGCTGAAAAAGGCCTTTCGCTCAGTCGGACACTCCCGGTTAACAAATGTCAAATAAATATCTAAAAATAAGGTCTGATGGTGGGGTAATGTCTTCTAGGTAGTCCAAGATAAAACACTGCTTTTAGACATGGATTCATTAATAAATCAAAATAAAATCAGGAGGCATGCAGACCGAGACAACAGAACAAAGAAAATGTTTAAGTTAGGTCTATTTTGTAAACTTCTAATAATTCACAACTAGTGACGCCTGGTGCCTATCCAGGGACAAGGACCTGAATGAAGCCCAACAGAAGAATCTTCACCATTTTGCTTGGTATAACTTCCTTGTGTTTCTGAAATCCTAGCCTTCCTCACAACACGTAGCATGTCATCTGAAAATATATGACTGGATAAGGGATGAGTGCTAGAGCACTAAAGATGTCAGCTTTATGACCGTCACTTTGCAGGGCATTAGGGACCTATTTTTCTGGGTCTACAGGTCCACAAGAACAAATGTTCTTTGTTCTGTCCTTGGTAGACTTAGCAGCAGAAAGCACCAATGTTGCCTGGGCCAAAATAGGACTACAGTACATGTTTTAGTGTCTCCTTCATGATCTTCTGCAATATCTTGGTGATCAGATTTTAGGAAGGAAAGTGTACAGAAAGAGATATGTCCAATTCAAGGAGAAGGCATCTATTTCTCCATGCTGCTGGAGCTGTTGTCCTGCAACAGAACTTTGTTAGCTCCCTGTTTTCTGGGAAATAAATGTCTTCTTCCTGCAAACCTCACTTGTTAGTCAGATCCAGAAATATTTCCCTATCCAGCATCCATTCATGTTGGCCTATCTGCGATCTGAGCAGCCGGTCTGCCAAAACATTCAGAAAGTCAGGCCTATCTCCTTGACAGTCTCCCATGATTACGAGTGGGTTTGGCATAACAGTTACGGTCTTCACCTTTTAGACAGAATGTTCAGGGTTTAATTCTGACTTCAAGACACTGGCTAAGCTTAAAATGGCATTTTAGGGCAGTAAGCCTAGTACTCACCTATGAACTACACAGCCAGTCTGCATAAAATGTAAAAGAGGGCTGCCCCCTGCTTGCTGATATACCATGAAACTGTGCTGGTGTCCATGAGAAAATTGGATGGTTTCTTCTGCTCTTTTAATGTCAAGACAGCAGCAATATTTCTTTCATGTGTGTTTATTTCTCATGTTCTTACCTGTATGTTCTGCACTTTCAATAGCTGTACAAGGGCCCCAAAGTCTAAGTTTGTACTCACTGTAGGAGTTCCCTGGGCTAGTCAGAAATGTACCTAATAAAATGAGCTGTACCTGCATTCTCCACCATAAGAGTTCTTTATGTTATGCAAACGAGAACAGAAATAAGGGCTTCTAGTATCTGGGAATGCTAACACCATCTGTGCCTAAGGACAAAATCGAAGTTACGGAACTTTGAATACCATATGGTCGACACCATATGATCGAAGTTCCGTAACTTCAAAATAAAAAAAAGCATACCCTGATAGGTTAAAGCTGGGGTGGGGCAAGCCCCCCTGCACCCCTACACCCCAGCTACTTAAATACATCTCGGAATTGGTATATTGAAGTAGCGGGGTGTGTGGGGGTGCAGAGGGGCTTGCCCCCCCTACCTACACCCTTTACTTTTTCTTTTTTTGAATGTTTAAACATTTTGAATTTCCAATTGTTCGAACATTAAAGGTTGACTTTTAGTGATTCGAACAATTGGAAATTTTATGTTCCAATAGGAACCTGTGTCTAAGGTATCACAGCAACTTCCGCAGGGACAGTCTTGCCAGTAGGTCCTCAACTATGCCTAATGCCACATAGCCCAGAAGCCTGAGAAACTTCCTTGTTGAGTACCTTGTCCTCTGAGAGGAAGATCCTCTGCAGGTCTTGTGTTCTACTGTGCTCACAGCAACACTTCTTTACCAACAGAGAGAGAAAGTGAGACAGGCAGACACACAGACAAGACACAGTATTTGAGGCATGGAATGGTGAAATTCAAAATCTTCTGAATCTCTTCCATGGAGTCTGCTTTAAATCAGGGAGCTGTCCAAGTAGCGGTAGATATAAATGGCCTTTATTTTGCAATATAACATTACAACAGTCAGGCAACTCCATAATGACATTGTGTGCATTATACAAGCTAAAGATCAAGGAGGTGAACTGGAAATTACCCCCCCCCCCCACTGTGAATCTTAGGAACATTTTGACGGCTCTGGCAATGGGAATGTTTAGACAGGCATCCTTTAGGTCCATGGTGACAAGGTAGGGAACACAAAAGAAGTAAATTGCCTTGGAAGGCTCAGTATTTTAGAGTAATTATAAACTTTAGTAATCATGAAAGGTCCAAATTGGCCTCCATGTGCCTTTCTTTCCATGCTTAATAGCTGTAATTAAAAACCTGTGCTTTCTTCTCCTTCTGGTACTTTCTCTATGGCCCCTGCTAAAGCAGATCTTGCAGAAGAGTTGACACCAGGGATACTTGATAGTTTGATACAACGGGAACACCCTAAAACTTTGATCTGCTTTGAGATTGCAGTTTGTAACCTTGTCTCTAAATGTTTTAAGACCCACTGTTTCCCACCTTCTTTTTCTTTAGTTTTAAGAAATGTAGGCAAGTCAATGTAAAAAAAAAAAAACAAAAGGAAAGAAAGCCTGGACAAAAGATCAGGACATAACAACTGATATGCTTTTTTCTTACTTTTGCATAGGGGAATGACTAGATTAAGCCCTTTGCCTTGATTCAGTTTTAAGGGGAAAATATTGAATATAATGAAATGTTCTCCTGCAGCACATAAATGTTTACAGTGCAATATGTACAGTGGAAGGCAACTGTGTAAATGGTTGTCTTATTTCTGTGGAGACAATCTGATAAGGAGCAATCAAAACAGAATAGGTCTTTCTTTCATTGGCTAGGAGATAATGTTTTCTGAAAGCATCCAAGTTGTTTTCTACATCTGGGAGGGGAATAAAGATAAGACAAAACAGACAGCACT
The DNA here is from genome assembly GCF_019279795.1 of Protopterus annectens. Lineage (NCBI taxonomy): Eukaryota > Metazoa > Chordata > Ceratodontiformes > Protopteridae > Protopterus > Protopterus annectens. Next base: position 1,151,917,432 of record NC_056744.1, read on the forward strand.
TTGTGGAAGTAGAAACATGGGCTATACCAAGTTTCTTAGCATGGATAACCTTCATTATAGGTTAATTCAAGCCTTTCAGTGCAGCTATCAATCTGGGACAACTGCTCTTTTTAGGAGGGTTAAACTTCATTATTTGAAGATGTACATAGTTGTGTGTGTTAATACTAAGTTAATAGATTTTGGGGGTGTTACCATTAAAACAGAAAGATGTAATGTTGTTCCATCTCGCCTTCATTCTTACTAGGTTGGGTTGGGATCTGATCCTTGGATCCATCTCGGCCTTTATTTCCAAGCTCGAAGTCTTCTGCCAGCTTGTGGCTAACTCCCTATTCCAGCATGCACTGGAACCATCCCCAGATCTCATTTGCTGCTAAACAGGTTGAGCCATTCATCTGCTAGCTCTGGCTAAGTACAACTTTCTTTCAATAATTTTCAGTCACTGATCTTTACATAACCTTAATTTTCTGTAAGTTTCGTATTGCTACTTGTGATATAGGTTTTTGTCTTTGGGCTATTTTGTGATATTTGGCTGTTTTTTTGCTAGGTCTTGTGTTTGTTAGTTTATTCCCTTTCCCGGCATAAGTTGGTGTGTTAGGGTACAGTTTTGTTTAAATTAGAGAACTGTACCAGAGCTCGTTTAAGTTAGGGGCAGTGTCCCTGTTTTTTATCTGTGTGTTGCTGTGTCCTTAGTAGCTCGACCTGTTTAAGTTAGAGGGTCGAGTCAAAAAAAAATGTTGTCTTTTCTCTGTACCCCTTTTCTTGTTTACGGTTGGTTTGTCGTTTTTACCTTAAGATGTCTGGTAAGGATTCTAAACCGATGGGATTTAAGAAGTGTGAGTGATGCAGCAAAAAAATGCCCCTCAGCAATAAACACACCCTTTGTGTTTATTGATTGCCTCTGAGTGGTCCATCTCCAGGAGTTGTTCTCTATTTGCCACGCTTTTAATCATAGAGCCTTTCTGGAGAGGAACAATAAACTGATCTTAAAAGGCCTACTTAAAACCCCCTTCTCAGAGACACTGGAAGAAGGTCCAGGTTCTTTTAAGGCAGCTAAGTCCCCGTCTGCAAAGTCTGACAAGTCAGACAAATCCTCAAAATCAGGAAATAGACCTTCCTCCTTTTCATCCTTGGACCCAGCATACAAGATTCCTTTTGTCTGCTCTCCTCTGATCCGAAATCTATTGTATCAAACACAGCTCCATCGGCTCAGACACCTTCTTGTTTGGTGCCAGTGGAGTTTGAGCTTAGGAGCCAGTCACCAACTTTGGAGCTGGCCTCCCCTATTTTGAGATCGCCTATATTACAGAAGGCTAAATCTACCACTCCCTTGACCCGATCTTCTAGGAGCCTTTCAGATGATGATGTGGATCGGGTGGTACAGAGACTGTTACAGACACCAGCACTGGCCAAATTATTGTTGGATCCTACCTCAAAGGCTTCGGATCTGATGACGTCCACTTCCTCTGCTTCAAGTCCTCCTCTGATCCAACCACTGGCTTCGGAGTCGGAAGGTCCTGAGTTGGTACTAGTGGAGGTGTCTGATCCGACACCCACCATGGGTTCCACAGATCCGACCTCGGCTCGGATGCCCTTGGATCCATCGGAGCTAGAGGGGTCAAGGAGCAGACACTCTCCGTTTGGGTCTGGGGAGGTGAGTCGGATGCGATTTTGCCTCTTGGGGCCTTGGCTCAGATGAGTTTGGCTCCTACCTCAGCCGCTGGTCTGTTGTGTTTGGTTCCGAGGGTTCTGCTTCTTCAGATCCAGGGTTATCCTCTGAGCAGGGACAGGGGACCTTTGAGGTCATGTGGAGGGTGCTATCTCCACAGTCCTCTTTGCATATTCCTCCATCTACAGCATCGGTGCCTGCCTCTTTATCCCTGCACCCACAAGGATGTAGAGACCCTAGTCCTCAGGACGCCCCACAAGGTACCTCACATTCTTCCAAAACCTCCCCAGAATACCCTTCTCAGGAGGTCCCTCAGAAGAAAATGTGCAAAAGGACGCACTTAGACTCCCTGGAGGAGTCCATCACTTCTGATAAGGACCTCAATAAGGCAGAAGGGTCCCCATTGTCACCTCCTGATGATGTCTCCTTTGGAGACATTCCGGAAATGTTAAATCAGAGAGGTGGATGGAAATCCTCTAACCCTTTGGCGGAGGAGTCTGTATACCGGAATGCCTTTTGATCTCACCCTTCCACCTCTTAGGTGACTCCGCTATTCAATGAGCGCCTTGAGCTGGTTTCTCGAAAGGAGTGGGGAGTCCCCAGATTCCATGGAGCCTACTCCTAGGAGGCCAAACAAATTTATTACCCCCCCTATCAATTATTTTTTGGCAAAGGGAGTACCAGTCGATGCCACAGTCGTGGTGGCAGTGAGTACGAAGGAACTCTCAGGGACATAAACTTCTGTCCATCCTCTGAACGAGGAATCCAGGGCTATAGACAGGTACAGAAAATGCATTTTTTTCTTCAGTGGCCTTTTCTCTCAGATCACTGAACTATCTCACCCATTGTACAAGACTGCAGAGGATCTCCTGAAAGAGTTAGGAGATACATGCCAAGGTTCAGTAGCTGAAGGGGTTGCCTGACAAAGTAGCTTCTCAGCTCACTACCTTAAACTCAGTTGTTAATGTGTCCATGAGACTCCTCTCCTATGCAGCTGATGAAGCGAGTAGAGCAGCGGGTTCTGGAATTTCCTTAAGGAGACATTCTTGGATGCTCTTACGTGACTTCGCGGAACCCTTTAAGTCTTCCTTTGTAAACGCCCCATTTGACAGCTTGTCTTTGCTCTGGTCTAAGGTAAAGGACACACTGACCAGGTGTGAACAGGATGTTTGCCATACGAGTCTGTTTTTCCATGCCTACTAGAACTTATCCCAAAGGTCAGAGAGGTAGTGGTAAGATGTGGTTCTGAAAATCTCAAGAAATCTTTTCAGGACATGCATGGTGAAAGTTCTCCCAGGGGCAGAGGGAGAAGTAATAATGGAAGACGCCGACTTCGTGGTAGAGGGGGTTTGCAAAATCAGGGCGACAGAGAATCTTTCTTTGGTAAGCCCTTTCAGCGCTCCTGAAAGAAGGCCCAATTGTCTAGCTCTGGAGGCAATCAGGGGTCACTTATCTTTGTACCCAGAAGCCTGGCAACAACTAACAAAAGACAGATAGGTACAAAGCGTCATTTCCAGAGGTTACGTCACTCTGTTTTCCTTTCCCACTCCAAAGATGAAAAGTTCAGGACGTTCTACCCAGTCAAAAAGAACAGGCAACTTTAGAAATTCAAAAGTTGTTAGACAAAACAAAAGTGTCATCCAAGAAGTCCCCACAGACCAATTAGGATACGGAACTTACTCAAGATTCTTTTTAGTTCCAAAGAAAACAGGGGACTGGAGACCCATTCTGAATATCAGCATTCTAAACAAATCGGTAAAGAAGAGCAAGTTCTGGATAGTGATACTGCAGTTGATACTCCCATTCCTGGGATGAGACACTGGATGTGCTCTATAGATCTCCAGGATGTGTACTACCATATAAAAATGAACAGGTGATCCAGGAGTCACTTGCACTTTTGGGTGGCAGCCAGTCACTACCAGTTTTGAGCTCTGCCCTTTGGCCTCACTACAGCCCTCAGTGTGTTCACCAAATGTATGACAGTAGTAGTGGCTCACTTGAGACGTCTAGGATTCTGGGTGTTTCCATACAGATGACCGGCTCAACCGCCACGACCAGGCATCTGCTAATCAAGGCCAGAATACAACCTCGCAACTCTGCTCCTGCCTAGGGATTACCATAAACTACGGAAAATCTGCCTTAGTGCCTTCTCAGCATGTGGTATTCATAGGGGCAGAATTACTCAACACAAATGATGGGGAGACGCCCACCAGAAAGGGTCCAATCTCTAAGGTACCAGATAAGATATCTTTTGAGAAGAAAGCAAGCCCTGGCAAGGATACTTCTCAAAGCTCTAGGGATCATGGCAGCAGCAATAGTTTTAGTTCCCCTAACATGTCTACATATGAGGATTCTTCAGTGGTTGCTATCCACTCAGTAGTCGATGGAGAAGTACCAATGTCTCACAAAATAATCATAATAGAAACCTGCAAAAAGGATCTTTGATGGTGGCTACACTCCACTCAAGTGACTCTAGACTGATCATTTGCTCAGTCCCAACCAGTGGTCACAGTGACCATGAATGCCTCCCAGATAGGGTGGGGTATGGGGGGGCATTATCTGAGAAAGACAGTCAAAGGCACCTGGCAGAACCATAAGGCCCACTTGCACATCAATGCCCTAGAGATGAGAGCGGTGCCTTTAGCGTTGCAAGCATTCAAGGACTCTTCCCCCGTATGGTATATAAACAAACAAGGAGGGACCAGATCTTAGCCCTCTATGTCGAGAGGCCCTGAGAGTATGGTAATGGGCAACCTCCTCCCAACATTTTCTGATAGCAACGCACATCCTGGGGAAATCCAAAATAATTAGTGGACAGACTCAGCAGAGCGATTCTGATGCCTCATGAGTGGTCCTTGAAACAGGAAGTAGCGGAAATAATTTTCTGAAAATGGAGCCAGTCTTGCTGCGACCTTTTTTGCAACATTCATGAATACCAAATGCAGCAGCTATTTTGCCCTCATCCCCCCTCCAGGAGAATTGCCAAGGGATGCACTTATACATGATTGGCCCCTGGGTCTCCTCTATGCCTCCCCCCTCTTTCCACTAATTCCCAAAGTACTTGAGAAAGCCAGTTGTTTGGGAAGGGACTTGATACTCATTGCTCCATTCTGGCCTCACCAAATCTGGTTCCCCTTCCTGTGGCCTCATCTTTGGGAGGAGCCATGGGTTCTGGACCCAGTTCTGGATCTTTTGACTCGTGAATCAGGAATGCTCCACCCATCCCTTCAGACCCTCAAACTGACAGCGTGGCTGCTCCGATTCCAACGTTAGCCAGGCTTCCAACTCTCTCCTTCCGGGTTAAATGCATTTTAATTTCTTCTCCTAAGGCTTCAACAAGGAAGATTTACAAAAGCAAATGGAAAAGATTTTGTTTATGGGCTGCCTATAACCATATCAATCCCATTTCCGCTCCTATTAATTTTATCCTAGACTTGCTAACTAAACTTTTCAAAGAAGGTGCAGCTGCAGCTACTATTAGGGTTCAGCTAGCAGCGATTCCAAACTTCCATTTGGGAGACAATGAATGAATATAATGTTTCATATGCTATGCAAGGCTTTTCTCAAAGGTACTACTTTGTTAAGACCACTTATCAGGGACTCTCCAGCACCTTGGATCTAAATTTTGTTCTCTCTCTCATAGTTTTTCCTCCCTTCAAACTATCATCACCTTGTGAATTAACATTTTTGACCTGGAAAACCATTTTCTTGGTAGCCATCACCTCTGCTAGAAGAGTGTCAAGAGTTGCAAGCGTTGTCCACAAAGCCCCCATATTTGCTTTTCCATAGAGACAGGGTGTCTTTGCAAACAAACCCCTCTTTTCTACCTAAAGTGGTTTCAGAAACAAATTTGAGCCAGTGTATTGAATTGCCAGTTGTCTTCCCAAATTATGAAAACAAAGCAGAGTACATGTTACATCAGTTGGATGTACATAGGCAGTTATGCTTTCAACTACATAGAACTGCAGAATTACATAAATCGGATCAACTGTTTGTTTCCTTTTCAGATTCTAAGAAAGGATCCTCTGTGTCTAAAGTTATACTTTCTAAATGGCTGTCAGATTGTATAACTTTTGTTTACAAGTCTCAAAATAAGGAACTTCCGAAAAAGTTAACCTCATTCTACAAGGGCCATTGCTGCTACTTCAGCTTTTTTGGCTAAAGTGCCTATCGACACTATTTGCCCTGTAGCAACATGGGCTAGCCCCCATATCTTTATCACTCATTACAAAGGCAATTTGGCCTCCAGGAGTAAGGCTTCCTTTAGATCCACGGTTCTGAGGAATATTCTCCCATGAGCCACCCAATAGTCAGTTTGCTATGGATGCTGTCCCAACCAAGTAAGAATGAAGGCGAGATAGGACAACATCACATAAAGAAGTTATGTACTCACCATAACATTCCATGTGTGTTGTCCATCTTCACCTTCATTCTGACATCTCACCCTTCTTCCCCATCCCTTTTCCTTTACTCCTAGAAGACCGGGTCTAGTCAAATTGGATCCCCCTGACCTCTGCCCTTCATCAGCCTCCGAGTCTTTCTTTGGAGTTAGGCAATACCATTGTAAATTTTGGGCAAACAAGATCTGGAGATGGTTCCAGTGCATGATGGGATAGGGAGTTAGCCACAAACTGGCAGAGGACCTCGAGCTTGCAAGGATCTGAGGATCAGATCTGAACCCAACCTAGTAAGAATGAAGGTGAAGATGGGCAACACACACGGAATGTTATGGTGAGTGCATAACTTCTTTTTATACGGCATAGATTCAAACAGATATGACAAAAACAACTGTATGAAAGATCAGCCTGCGAAACATTAATGTATGCATGCAACACAAAAGCTGAAACTAGACATTAAAAAAAGCTACTCATAACAAGTGTGAATAACAATGTCTTATCATAACAACACTTTCCATATTACCAAGAAATGTAAATAGTCTCAAAGATATATACAAAAAGAAAGGAGTGAACTATATTAAAATTGCAAAAAGTACAGTTGTGTACACTTACCACAAATGTAGATGTTAGAGTGTATTCACTGTTGCAGTAATCACATTTGGGTTATCTGCCTGCAGGTAGCCCTCAGCTGGCCTGAATACCGGTCTTCGGATTTCTGCGTCGGATGCTGTCTCTTCTTCCATGATGTCAGGGGTATAAAGCATGCAGATGACGCCATTACAATCAGTTTTTCTTGCCCCAGATGTCAGGTGCCCCCACAATAGGAAGCAATTATATGGTATGGTACACCCCCATCAAAAAGCAACTACACCAGAAAATAGAAATATACCACACAAGAAGGAAAGGTAGAGACAAGAGAAGTCAGGGGGCAGGTGGGAGGGTAACCAGGACTGCAACAGTGAATAGACTCGAACATCTACATTTATAGTAAGTGTACACAACTGTACTATGTTCTTCGTGTTTCACTGTTGCAGTCATCACATTTGGGTTGATTCCCACAGCTAAGGAAGGGAGGAGGAAGTTAAAGAGCATTAGGGTCTGCTATTACGCCCTGCAAGACTGCAGTGGCAAATCCAGCTCTGGATTTAGAAAAGACAGGCATGTGGTAATGCTTGGTGAAGGTATGTACAGAGCTCCAGGCAGCAGCATCTAGGATGTCCTCTGAGAAAAGCCGCAGGGGTAGATGCAGCCCTGGTGGAACGTGATCTTATCCCCTGTGGGGCAGGATTTCCATGGTGCTTGTAGCAGAAATGAATGCAATGGGCTATCCATTTGGAAATGGTTTGCTTTGAATCACCTTCCCCTCTGCCTCTGCAGCAAAGCCAACTAGCAGCTGTTAAGATTTTCTGAGAGGCTTAGTCCTGTCCAAATAAAATCTAAGTTGTCTGTGCACGTCCAGAGAGTGCAGTATTCATTCCCCTTCGCTTTGTGGACTAGGGAAAAAAGTAGGCAAATGAATGGACTGATTTAGGGCCACACTAGACACCACACCTTGGGCATAAAGGAAGGATTAGTCCTGAGGGAAACCCTGTCCGTACGGAAGATAATGAAGGGTTCCCACTGCCATGAGAGCCTGTAATACAGACACTCTTCTTGCTGAAGTGATGGCTAGAAGAAAGGCTGTTTTCCATGAAAGGAATTTCAACTCTGCTGTTGCAGCTGGCTCAAAGGGGGGGGGGGGGGAGTGAACTTTTCCAATACAAAGTTAAGGTCCCAGGCTGGAGTGGGAGCTCTCCTGGGGGGTCTTACATTTTTGGCCCCTCTAAGGAATTGTTTTAGCAAGGGGTGAGAGAAGAGGGGAGGCTCAGTATTATAATGTGCTGAAATGGCAGAGGCATGAATTTTAATAGATGAGAAGGATAGGCCCTTGTGGAGCATTTCTGTTAAGTACTGTAGAATAAGGGGTAAGCTGGGCACCGTTGTGCCCATCCCCTGAGCCTGGCTCCAGGAACAGTATCTTTTCCACTTTTTAGCACAGTATTTTCTAGTACTAGGCCTCCTTGCCTCCAGAATGACATCCAGCACCTGCTTACTGAAAGATGCTAGAGGAGAGCTCAAGGAATTAGCCAGGCTGCAAGGTTCAGGGTTTGAAGCTGAGGGTGCAGAATCTGTCCCGCCTGCTGGGACAGCAGGGAAGGGATCTGAGGCAGGTGCCACGGCTGCAGCAGTGACATGCTGCGCAAGAGGGGGCACCAGTGCTGGCGTGGCCAGTCTGGTGTAATCAGTATTGTCCTTGGCTTGTCCTGTTTGATCTTTAGTAGAACCTTTGAGAGGAGAGGCATAGGGGGAAAGGCATAAACCGAGAGGCTTTCCCAGGTAAAGGACAGGGCATCCACTTTCCAAGCTTGACTGTGGGGAGGTCTTGTGCAAAATTTGTTCAATTGGTATTTCTGATGGGGGGCAAATGGGTCTACTTCTGGAGTCCCCCCATTTGTTCCTCAAGAGGTTGAATATTTTGGGTTCTAGTTTCCATTTGTGTGGGTCCATGAGATTTCTGCTTAAGTCGTCTGCCAGTGAATTTAGTTTGCCTGGCAGTAATTGAGCTTTTAGGTGTATGGTCTTTGAAGGCTGTCACAGCATTCTGTACAGCTAACATTTTTTTGATTGATATGCAGGTGCATCTATCTTGGGTTCCATTTGCCCTGAATGCACTGCCCTGCCATGTGAGCCCCCATGCATAGTCTGATGCGTCTGTTGTTAGGGTTTGGGCGGCAAGAGGTAGAGTAAAAGGGAGTCCCTTGTTGTGGAAGCAGGCCTCTGCCCAAAGGAACTCTGTCTTCATACAAGGAATGATAGAAATCATTGTTTCCACTTCCTGAGAATGTTGACACCATAGGCTTTTTAGATACCATTGGAGTTTCCTTGTATGCAGTCTTGCATATGGAATTAGTAGAATGCAAGAAGCCATGAACCCCAGGGCTTGCAGTATTTTCCTTGCAGATAGCTGGGGTTTTGTGGCCAATAATTTGAAGTAGGCTGTCAAATAAACTTGTTTCTCTGGAGTGAGGAATGCCATCTGGGAAGTTGTGTTCAAGCTTGCTCCCAGGAATACAATGTGTTGGCAAGGTACTAGGTGAGATTTCATTCATTGATGATGTACCCCAGTGTGGTCAGAAGTTTCTTTATGAATGCCAGGTATTGTAATAGCAAGTCCTGGCTTTCTGCCCGAATCAGACAATCATCCAAGTATGGGTAAATTTGAATATTTCTCTGCCAGCAAAATGCAATGGCTGGAGCTAGACACTTTATGAATACCCTAGATAAGCCAAAGGGAAGTGCAGAGAACTGATAGCGCATGGAGCCTGCCCTGAAGCATAGGTATTTCCTGCAAGATTCCCTTACTGGGATGTGCAAGTAAGCTTCCTTTAAGTCTAGGGTTGCCAGCCAGGCATCCTTGGCTAGCATAGGAAGAAGCTGTTGAAGAGTTAGCATTTTGAATTTTGGAACTACCAGAAAGGTGTTGAGAATATAAAGGTCCAGGATAGGACACCAGGAGTTGTCTTTTCTGGGTACCAGAAAAAGTCTTGAATAAAAACCTTGTCCCCTTTGTTCTGCTGGGACAGGTTGAATAGCCCTGATACTGAGAAGAGAGAGAACCTGCTGTTGGGCCTCTGCCCACTGATTTGGGGATAGGTCTGGACAACCATTTGGGGTTGGTAGTGTGTGGAAGTGGAATCTGTATCCCTGGGAAACTATGTTCAAAACCCATTTGTCCCGGGTAATGAGTTCCCAGTTTTTTGCATGCAGGGCGAGCTTTCCTCCTAAGGGAGCAGGTAGTTGTGCAGGGCTTGGAAGGGTTAAGGTTAAGTAATTGTGCCATTTTACCGTAGGGGGGTGTCTTACTACTCCCTGCTTTGGAAGTGGGAGCCCACCACAGCTTAGGTCTATGCGTAGCCTGAGACTGTAGCCTGGGTGGTCTTCTGTTCCTGGGTTTGGACTGAGAAGGCCTGGAAAGGACTAGTTCTTTGAAGGCCAATGCCTACTGAATCTGGGAGGCTGTACTTGTAGGAAATCTTTAACAGTTGGCATAGATTTAGCTTTTTCTTCCATCCTTTTGTGGACTTCTGCTTTGTTGCCAAAAAGTTGGTCTTTGTTTAAGGGAGCATCCAGTAATTTGGCTTTAACATGATCTGGCAAGGTTTGTTCCTGAAACCAAGCATGCCTTCTAAGTACAGACCCAGTGACAGCAGCCCTGCAAGATGCTTCAAAAGCGTCAAAACCACATTGCAAAGTATGTTTACCAACTTGTTCTGTAGAATGCATTAAATGTTGCAAGTCTTTGTGTTTAGCACAGTCAGGAATCAACATCATTTTCTGTTTATGTAGTCCCATAATATGCTGCTGATACTTTTAACATATGAAACTGGCAATTTAAAGCCTTAATGGCCAAAGTAGCAGAAGTGCACACCTTCTTACCCCACCTGTCTAAGGCTATAGAATCTCAATCAGAAGGGGTAGGATTTTTGGCAGCAGTAGCCTTAATGCCTTTTGGTCCTTGGGAAATGGTCTCTGGATCCACAGAAGGATTCTTGAAGAGGAACCTGTGAGAGTCAGGTACTCTGTAGTACCTGTCAGGTTTTCTGGGAGCTGGAGGTAAAGTGTCTGGGGTAAGGCTGGACTCCGAGAAAGCATCATCTACAATGTCCAGAACAGGAGGGATAGCTAAAGGCCTGTGTTGAGGCAGGAGTAAGGATTCCCCAAGCCTCTTTTTGGACTCAGAGTAATCCTGGCTTTCCCAGCGGAAATGCTCCCTAAGAGTATGCAAGGTTTCACCGAAAGAAAGATCTTCTGGAAGGGAGGCAGAGGGAATGGGTAGATAAGGGCAAATCCTGGTAATCAAAAGGAGCAGAAATATCAGATTCCTGATCAGAAGAATCAAAGAAATTCAGTTCTAGGTCTCTTAGAGGGGGAAGGCTGGCTTCCCCTAATTAAGGTAATAAGGTCTTCAGCCATTCTAAGCATTTGTTTTTGAGGCATATGGGCCTGAGCCTATGGTTTGGTCATCGGTTTTCTAGGCGTAGTGCGCGTTTTTGGCCTGGATGAAAACGATGACGTTGGTTTAATATGAATGTCTGTAGGCCTGAATACACCCTCAGAAACCGGTGCCTGCACAGCGGCTCCAGACCCATCCAAGGTAGAGACATCCGCAGGTTCCATAGTCGAAGAAGCATCTCACTGAATGGGTCACAGCAGAGGCTTGCAAATCTGTAGTAGTGGGTATCGGGGGCTGCAAAAGCACCTCACTGAGTACCGGCGGAATGGCGACTAGGTTAACGGAAGCGTCGTTGGCAGTTTTGGACCTATGCGGTCTGTCTCTGTCTTTATCCTTTTTTTCAGAAGATCGGTAGTCGGGTGGCTTAAAGCCATTTTGGAGTACACAGATTGAGTACAACAGTAATTGGCTGCAAAAATAGCCTGATGATGAATAGTTCAGGCATTGAACAAGGCACAAAACCGACAGCGAGGGACGTCGTGGTCTGGGCCTAAACAGGGGATGCAGTAAGAATGAAAATCTCTATGAGGTATTTGCTTTCCACAGGTAAGACAATTGTTAACCTTTACTGACATCGGTTAGAGGAAGAAAAAGGATCCCCAACGGGGTACTTATCTTTTTTGAATACTTTGGGTATGAAACTCGAAAACGAAAATTTCAGGAGTCGGCCAACTGGCACTTATGAACTGCTTCTGCTTTGGGCACCACACAGCAATAAAGATGGATGTAATTGCGTTGGCTGCATGATTTATACCCCTGACAACCTGACGTCATAGAAGAGACGGCATCGGATGCAGAAATCCAAAGACTCTGGCATTCAGGTCAGCTGAGGACTACTTGCAAGGCAGATAACCCAAATGTGATGACTGCAACAGTGAAACACGAAGCACATCAGCTATGCTACTGGAGACACATGTGGAAAGAACTGAGCATGTGAATTTGATAAAGAAAAGATTTCAGGATGGTTATTCAGGGGGATATCTGAGACAAAGAAAAAGGGGAGTACTTCTATTAACTGCGAGAGGAGCTCCAACAGTGACAGAAGAGGGAAAAAAAAAGATTAGAATTGTAAATTTGTAGTACTAGGGGGCTACCAGCAAGGGAGGAAGGTTATGCTGGCATGTATTTATATTCCACCTAAAACTGCTGCAATGGAGCTTAAAAAATGTAAGAAATAATCAACAGGGAATATTACTTACAGGTGGGGATTGGAATTTGATTTGAAACAGTGAGGACAAACTTGGGGACCTATAAAGGAAACTATAACAAAAGAATGTAGACTTTTGAAGAAATTTGTGAAAATATTTAGCAAGGAAGATGTGAATTCAGTAGTAGGAATTCAGAGGGAATTTACATATTATTCCCCAAGGTGTAAAAACTGGGCTCGGCTACAAAGAAATTATGTTTCACAATAATATGTGCATTTAATTGAATGTTTTGATATGCATCCAATAACTATTTCAGATCATGTGCCAATAACAACTGAAATAAAAATGCAGGGGAATGAAGTAAAAATGAGACACTGGTGCTTCCCCACCTATCTGCCAAAATGAGAGAAATTTAAGGAATGGGCACTGGAAATGACTTGGGAGTTAGAAGAGGTAGAAATTTCTTCTGAATATATAGCTAGGCAGTGGGATAAAAAGTAACAAAAATGTATCTACTCACCATAATGTTCCATCTGTGTTGTCCATTTTCATTCTTCCTCAACCTGTAGATTTGGTTTCAATCCTCATAACTGACTCGGCCGCTACAATAGCTCGTGGGAACCATAAACTTTCAAACTCTTCCCTTATTCACAATGCACCTATCTCAACTACTGAATGATGTTTTCGATTCTATACATTTGAAAGGTCATATTCTTGGAGAAACACATTATTAATTTGGTTTTCGTTTTGTTTTGTGTGGTGCCTTTTATGGATATGGCAGATTTGAGCTAGACAGCTGGTGCCGACAATTTTTGCAGGTACAGCTTTAAAAGTTTAAAAGCTTAACATCAGCTGTAATTTGGCGCCAATTCTTAAATATAAGTTGTAGTCAATGCAATTACTATGTTCTGATGAAGCCCACTGTGTTGTAGGTGAAAGTGCTTAACTTTTCAGTGTGTATACAGCTTGTGGTTTTAATTGCTGTTGTGGAATAAATATACATATTCTTTTACGAACTTAGAGGTGGTCGTACACTCATTGGTGATTCTGTGGCAGTTATAACTCCTATCTCAACTACCTCAGATCTAGTTTGCCGATAGATACAGACAAAGGCTTTCATGGAGACTATCTAGAACTGCAAAATTATATCAAAAAAGGTACTAACCCATCTATATCCCGTTCTTCCAGAAATCAAGGGTAGGGGGGTTGGAGGGTGGGGAGTTGAAGAATGAAAATGGACAACAGAGACAGAATGTTATGGTGAGTACATAACTTCTTTATCTGATGCTGTTAATTTACATTCTATCCTCAACCTGTGGGCCAGAGTCCCCAGCTAGCTTACATTCTTGGTGGACTTAAAGAAGGATGTTCCTAAGCACCATTGAGCCTAATGACCTCCTAACACTGGAGACCAGATCCAATTTGTAATGGATAATAAAGGTATGGGGGAGTAGCCCAAGTTGACAATGCACAGACATCATCCATGAAAGCTCTAGACTGAAATGCAGCAGACATTGCTATGGCCCTGGTTGAATGGGCTCGCAAGGGCTTCGACAAAGGAAACGCCCAACTTAGTACAGATGAATAAGATACAATCAGTGAGCCATCTGGCTAATGTCACTTTGTTCAAAGGTTTCCCAGTCTAGTATGCGAGAAGGAAACAAATAGTTGGTCTGACTTTCTGAAATCTTTTCTTTTGTGAAGATAGAATCTTAACCGTCTGTGAACATCTAGCAAATGTAAGCAATAAATCACCTTTGTTAGAGAAGTTGGAGAACACTGGCAGATTAATACACTGGTTAAAATTGGTCTCTGAAACCACCTTGGGTAGAAGAGAGGGTTTGGTTCTGAGTGAGATTGCATCTGAAAAATTAGGTATGGTGGTTTAGAAGACTAGGCTTCAATCTCAAATTATTCTAGCAGAAATTACTGCCACTAAGAAAATAGTTCTCCAAGACAGGAGCTTAATATCGAAATCATTAGCTGGTTCAAAGGGAGACTGAGTGATTGCTTGCAACACCAAATTCAGGTCCCAAGGAAGAGAAGGATCTTTATTAGAAGGTTTTAAAAGAAGAGTACCCCTCAAAAAGGCTTTACAAAGTTTGTGAGAAGCAACACAGGAGCGTTGAAAGCCAGCCGCTAATTGGACTCTGATCATGGAAGCCGAAGCCCCTTCATTGAAAACCAAAGCTAAAAACTGAAGAATATTATGAATTGGAGCCGAAAAAGGTTCAATGTTATTCTGGAAAGATCAATGTGCAAATCACTTCCATTTACTGGAGTAAAGGTTTTGTGTAGAAGGTTTATGAGAACATAGCGTGTGTCAGACAGTGGAAGACAGCATAGGTTGTCTGGCTACTAATGGAATCGGAGAAGCTAAGCTGTCAGCTTGAGATTTGGAATGTCAGGATGAACCATGTCTGGCGGGTGGGGACAGGAGATCTGGACTTCGAACCAGAATCCAAGGCTGTTGAATTAGATGAGGCCAAAAGAAGAGGAACCAAATCTGTTGAGGTCAATAAGGTGCAATGAGGATAACTGTGCTCTTCAACCTGATGGCTTTCTGTATAAACTTGGGAATTAATGGAATTGGAGGAAAGGCATACAGGAGACCGGGGGATTCAAGTGTGAAGAACAGCATCCCTCAGTAACTCCCCCTGTGAGGGGGGGGGGGAATCAGGGGAAAATAGTTGCTGCAATTGTTGTTTAGGGGAGAGGCAGACAGGACACAGCATAGCTGACCCCACCTTTGGAATATCCTGTCCAATACTTTCTGATTGAGGGACCAATCGTGAGGTAAAAAAGCATGCACCTGCTCAATTTGTCTGCTATCACAATGGACTTCCCTGAAATGTGCGTTGCTATGAGAAAACATATGGATAAGATCGCATCTGTCATACTTGGAGCTTGCTGACACAGTGGGTAGGATCTGGTTCCTCCTTGTTTGTTGATGTACCAAGCTACTGACATGTTATCCATTTGAAATGCAATAGTTCCCAAGGGGAGAGCATCCTGGAACACCTACAATGCTAAAAGCACTGCTCTCATCTCTAGGATGCTGATGTGCAAACTGGCCTCTACTGGGGACCAAGTGCCTTGGACCATCCTTCCTAGACAACATCTTCCCCCAACCTAACTGGTAAGCATCCATGGTCACTGTGGCTTTGGGCTGAGGGAGAATGAATGGACGGCCTTGTAAAATTTGATCCGATTTAACCCACCACGTGAAATATCTTTTGCATACACTGGTGATTGCAACTGGCACTGACATTGGTTAATAAAGCATTGAATATTGTGCTGCAATAGCCACTGTAAAATTCTGATGTGAAGTCTGTCCAAGGGACAAATGTTAGACACTGTTCATGGACCCCAGCGCCTGAAGAAGTAAAGTACAGTTGTGTACACTTACCATAAATGTAGATGTTCGAGTGTATTCACTGTTGCAGTCATTACATTTGGATAATCTGCTGGCAGGTTGTCCTCAGTCGGCCTGAATTCCAAAGTCTTGGGTCCTGAGTCGGTTGCTGTCTTCTCTTCCATGACGTCAGGTCATCAGGGGTATATAAAATAAGCAGCTATCGCCATTTTCTTTAGTTTTTCTTGCCTCAGATGTCAGGTGCCCACAGAAAGGTAGCAAAAATATGTATGTATAAAAACTATATATACATGCATCAATATAAACTTTACCTTCATCTACAAGCAAATACACCACATAGGCTGTAGAAGATAGAGAAGGAAAGAAACTCGAGAATGAAAGGGGGATGGCGGGGGGGGTAACCTGAACTGCAAGAGTGAATGCACTCTAACATCTACATTTATTGTAAGTGTACACAACTGTACTATGTTCTTCTTGTTTCACTGTTGCAATCATTACATTTGGGTAGAATCCCAAAGCTATGGTTGGGAGGCTGGAGCTAAACAGCATTAGGTGTGGCTATAAGGCCCTGCAGAACTGCAGTGGCAAAGCCTGCCCTGGACTTAGAGTAGAGGGGCAAATGATCATGCTTTGTAAAGGTATGAACAGAACTCCAAGTAGCAGCCTCTAGAATGTCTTTGGTTGGTACTCCTCTGAGAAAGGCTGCTGAAGTAGCTGCAGCTCTGGTGGAATGAGACCTAATGCCCTTGGACACAGGTTTACTATGGTGTAAGTAGCAGAAATGAATGCAATGGCTTATCCACTTTGAAATAGTCTGCTTTGAAATCGCCCTTCCTTCTGATCCTGCAGCATATGTCACTAGTAAAGCTTTAGTCCTGCTCAAGTAGAATCTTAGCTATCTGTGCCCGTCCAAGGAATGCAGAATTCTCTCCCTCTTGTTCTTCGGATTTGGATAAAAGGTTGGCAGATGAATAGTTTGGTTAAGAGCCACACTGGAAACCACCTTAGACATAAATGTTGGATTCTGTCTGGGTAAAATATGATAAAAGGCTCTACAGCCATGAGGGCCTATAGCTCTGAGACTCTTCTTGCTGAAGTAATTGCTAGTAGCAGAGCTGTTTTCCATGATAAGAACTTTATATTAGCAGTAGCAGCTAGTTCAAATGGAGGCAGGGTGAGCTTTTCCAACACAGAATTGAGGTCCCATGCAGGTATTGGTGATCTTCTAGGAGGCCTTAAATTATTGGCTCCTCTAAGATACTGACTTAGTAAAGGATGAGAAAAAAGATTGGTGGCTCTGTTGTAATGAGCCAAAATGGTAGGAGGCATGGATTTTAATTGATGAGAAAGATGGGCCTTTGTCACGCATCTCAGTCAAGTATTGTAATATCTGAGGAATATTTGGTTCTGCTGCATCAGTTCCTTGTGCTTGATTTCAAGCACAGAATCTCTTCCATTTATCAGCATAAGATCTTCTAGTACTAGGCCCTCTGGCTTCCAAAATGACATCCATCACAGCTTTACTGAGAGGTGTTGTTTGTATAACTACATGATCAGCCATGCTGCCAGGTTCAGTGTCTGGTGTTGATTGTGCAGGATCTGATTGTTTTGCTGGGACAGTAGTTGAGGTCTTTGAGGTAAGGTCCAAGCTGGGTATTGAGACAAGTTCCTTAGGATTGGGTAACAGTATTGGCGGGGCCAGTCCAGGGCAATTAAGATCATCTTTGGTTTCTCTTGTCTGACTTTTAGGAGGACCTTAGGAAGAAGAGGCACAGGAGGAAAGGCGTAAACTGATAGGTTTTTCCAACTGAAGGATAGAGCACCCACTTTCCATGCTTGTCTGTGATAAGTCCTTGTACAGAATCTTTTCAATTGATAATTTTGAGGAGAGGCAAATAGATCTATGTCTGGGCTCCTCCATTTCTTTTTTTATCATGCTGAAGACTTGTGGATCTAGTTTCTACTCGTGAGGATCCATAAGGTTTCTGCTTAAATCGTCTGGCAGAGTATTTTGTTTTCCTGGCAGGAACTGAGCTTGAAGATGTAATTTGGTAAGTCAAAGTTGTGTCCCACAGTGCCATGGCTAATCTGCAAAGGGGCTATGAGTGCATGCCCCCCTGCTTGTTTATATACCACATGACTGTGGTGTTGTCTGTCTTTATCAGTAGTTGTCCTGGATGAAGTAAGTCCTCGAAGGCTGTCAGGGCATTTTGAACAGCTAGCATCTCTTTCTGGTTGATATGTAGATGCATTTGTTTTGGGGTCCATATGCCCTGAATGCATCTTCCCGCCATGTGGGCCCCCCAGGCATAATCTGATGAGTCTGCTGCTAAGGTTTGGCTGGCAGGGGGTAGAGTGAAGGCCCGTCCCAAGTTTTGGTGACATGCCTTTGCCCACCATAGAAACTCCTGTTGTAGGCAGGGAATGAGAGGAATCATGGTTTCCAGACTGTGACAATGTTGACTCCATAAACTTTTTAGATACCACTGAAGTTTCCTCATATGCAGTTTTGCATATGGAATCAGTAGGATGCAGGATGCCATGAAGCCCAAAGCCTGCAGAATTTGTCTTGCAGATAACTGGGTTTATGTTGCCATCACTTTGAAGTAAGTAGTCAGTTGCCTTTGCTTTTCTGGCATAAGGTAAGCCATCTGGGCAGTTGTATTCAAGCTTGCACCCAGGAATGTTATCTTTTGAGAGGGTACCAGTTGTGATTTATTTCCGTTTATTGTGTACCCTAGGCATGTTAGAAGCCTTTTCACAAACACCAGGTGCTGAAGAAGAATGTCCTTGTTCTCGGCTTGAATGAGACAGTCGTCCAAGTAAGGATATATTTGTATACTTCTTTGTCTGCAAAATTACTGGTGCCAAACACTTTGTAAAGACCCTGGGGGCAGTAGATAAGTCAAAGGGCAGTGCAGAGAATTGGTAATGCATTAAGCCAGCCTTGAATCGGAGGTATCTTCTGCACGATTGCCTTATTGGGACATGCAGGTATGCCTCTTTTAGGTCTAATGTCACCAGCCAAGCATTCTTGCCCAGCATGGGCAGAAGCTGCTGCAAAGTCAGCATTTTGAATTTTGGAATGTCCAGGTATGTGTTCAAAATCGATAAATCCAGTATTGGCCGCCAGGCCTCGTCTTTTCTGGGTAGCAAGAACAGTCGAGTAAAAACCTTGTCCTTTTTCCTGTTCTAGTACTGGCTGAATGGCCCCCCCATATCCATGAGGGACGTAACCTGTTTCTGTGCCTCTGCCCATTGATTTTTTGGCATTTCTGGCCAACCGTTTG